>NC_084507.1:24614122-24914122 GCF_024500385.1 Phyllopteryx taeniolatus
ACCCAGTATGATTTATTTACACTAAAATAATAATTTAAAAATAGCAGCAATATCAGCTGCTATCATAAAAAAATGGAAGCAATACCACCCAAATGTGCTGGTGTTGCCTCATTTAAAATGCTATCACAGCTACTTTCTGTTAACCACGTTTCATTGAGTAAGAAAAAGTCTAGATCATAGGTCGTAACGATGCCATTAATCAATATTGATTCATGTACTCAGTGACCTGATACTGAATACAGCTAGTCTCACAGAGACAACTGGAGACAAAGGTTTGTTAGGTTCACATTTTATCCTCATGAAGCTTGTAGCTCTGCTTTCTTTGTGCCAACTTTCTGTCCCTTGTAATGACAGGGATGAAAAATGCCTGCTCCCCAGAGGGGTTTGACTTATTCTGGAGACGAATGTTGTTTGTATCTGATTTGCAGCTGTGACCCCGCACATATTAGTCAGATTTGGAGATAAAATTCTTCATGGGTGGAGGAGGGGCCCTTCCCATCTGTCACATCTAATTTAGGCTAGATGATAGTGAGAGTTACGTTGGGCTTCGCTCCAATGGGGCAGGAGATTCCAAGTGCTTCCTTATCTCATTCCTCATTCGTTCCGCCGATTGTTTGGGTGACGCTGGTGACTCCATCTGGGACTTGTGTCGTCTTAGTTCTTGTTCCTCCCATTATTTAAGTACAGCTGGAGACTCCTTCTGCTCCTTTTGTGCTTCAGCTGCGTTAACAAGGCCAATGTTTTCCTTTTGGACCGCTGAATGACCTCCACAGTAAAAAATGTTGGCAGCCAATAACTTAACCTCATGTTTATTGAGACAGAAAACGTCTGCCTTGTAGAGATGTCTGTGCTCCAAATAAATGCAGAAATTGTCAATGGAGCTCACGGATAGCACAGTACAGATTATTTAATTGTAAAAGCCTGCTGAAACGTTCATCTCCAGCTCATACAATTGGGAGAGGCATTCAAGCACTGCACTTTTGTTAAGTGATAAAAGAAATCTCATGTCAGTACCTCTGATTGCTGCTTGACAACATCCAGGGCCCATGTGTGTATAATGACAGATTTTACAGTTGGGTGCTCATTCGTGAGCTCAATGATTTTTTTTGGAAGAACGATCAGACAGCATATCGTTGGTAAGACCCACTACTTTGGTGTTCTTCTTGCTGCAAAAACGTTTCACATCCTTGACAGTTCCATCACCAGCTATTAACGTTTGGGGTGCCATTTCTTTCTTGTATAATTTAGTTTCATACCTTTCAGTTGTGGTGGGGGCTGAGCCTTTGCCAGGGTCTTGTATGTGTTAGTCTGATGTCAATGTTTTGCATTGACTTTTTTTGCCCTTTGCTGTCGTGACCGTCCATGGTCACTCTCTCGGGGTTGAAGAAGCACTCAACGCAGGCCAGCCAGATTCCTTGGTAAACCCGGCGCTTCAGCTGCCCCCTGCTCCAGTGTGTTCCACTAACGTGTATGTGTTCACTGTGATGGGTTAAATGCAGAGAACAAATTTCGTGTGCATGCATGCATGCATGTTCATGACAATAAAAGGTGATTCTTCTTCTTCTTCTGTTGTTCTGTCCTCCCTTTTGGATGCTGTCACATATCTTTAGGCTTTGCTCCCAGTAAATTCCAGGGAGAACTGATGGATGATCAATTACCGTATCCACGATCCCCATCTTCCCTCTTTGTGGCGCTAACTGGCTGTCTGTTAGCATGCTCCTGCTAACCATTTTGAGACATCGGTAGAGTGGTTTCATTCCCCGACTGTCCATTTACTTCCACATATACTTCAAGGCAGTGAGTTTTTGTTTCCAGGACCACTATCATCTGTAGCAGTTTGTGATATTCTTAAGTAGAAAAGGGAGGCATCTTGTTGCTGGTCTTGTTGCTAAAAGCAGGTTTGTGCTAATTTGCAGGCCACGCTCACGTAATGGTGAGGAGTTATAAAAATAATATAATATATATGGAATATGGAAACGACTGACTGTATCTACAAAACGTAACGACCACCAAGTTTCACAATATCCAGGAGTAGCTCATTCTAATTTCTTTGGAATAAGAAAAATAAGCTCATCAGCAAGAAAAATGTAAAAGGAGGCGAAGCAAGCAGAACAAGTAAAAAAGTGTCTGCACTGTACGAGAGCAGGAACGGAATACCGAAGAGGTTTCACGACACAGTGCCAACACTCGTCGCGGGTTGTCTACTAATAGAGCAAGGCATCGAACTGTGTTGGCTGACACATTGTTGACAGTGATGGATTAAATTATTGTATCCTGTGTACAACACGACTGAGAAACATACAATGGTAATCAGAGTGTAGCGAAGTGTAAAATCGTTGTACATCAACTTCTAGATGTGAAAGATCAGCAAAAAAAGTTTAGATCAGCTCACAATTCGGTAAGTACATGTACAGTAAATGAGCTTTATAATCATGGTTTATTGTGTAGCTTTTGTACATGTAATGAAATCGAAAATCTAGCTTGTTGTTGCTGAATGTTTACTAACTGTATTGTGTGGTTAATAAATAAAGCAGGCAGCAATTGACTGATACACGTCACATTCTCTCGCAAGAGTGAAACAGCCTAAAGATGGCAGCTCCCATATGTGATATTTTAAACATTTTAGAATACAAGCAGCTGAAAAGGATATGCCCATGTAAAATGTAAACATGTTGGGTTTAGCTCCCCTTCAAGAAAATTCAAAAGACAAATATTCTCACCTCCAGCCCGACACATAGATGATGATGAGGAGCAACAATGTAAGCGAAGATACTCCACAGCCCACAATCAGTGTCACGGATGGGAGCTGTGTCTTATCCATGTTCTGAAAAAAAGAAAATGTGTCATTATCTGTGTATATTCTGGCAAAATGAATAGTCATCATAAGAATCATTTCCAAAAACAGTCGACCAAACTATCACAGTTTATAGTTGTTGTCCCTCCTAAGTGATCAATTATTTGGAGTCAGGGAACCCATTTCAAAGTTGAAACACACAGACCCAAACCTTGTGTTCGGATTTCAACTATGACTCCAGCTACCTTTGGTCAGGTATTGTAAAGGGATAAGATTTGGTCTTTGGCCCTATGTAAAAAGAAATATGTAATGATATAAAAGAGAATAATTTGACATTCCAATGGATTAATAAAATATTTTGGCTTACTAAACTAAAAAAGGTAGTTAGTTAAGATGCTACCACATCTGCAGCTCATCAATGGTTTACCACCTGATATGCTGATGATTTGGTTCAATAATGACTCTTTCCTTTTATTAAACACCTAAACAACAATACATACGATTTCAGGAAGAATCCAACTTGCCCAATCTGACAGAAAAGTATCAAAGGGATGCGCAACAGAATTAATTTCTGTACAGCTAGATATAAAGCAGCAAATTTCCTCCTTTTTTTTTTACCTGTCCTTTTTCAGCTGCATGCCGATGCACAATGGTGGTTCTGTATGCCTTTAGTGCTGGAACAGTTTTGCTGTACAACAGGGGAGTTTGAAATACTTCATCTGCTTATTTTTTATTTTTGTAATCATTTAATTTTTTGTTGAAAATAGAGCCAAACAGAAAATGGTTTTAGGGGATAGACCGAGGGACAGAACGGACAGAGGGAATAGGGCTGCAGAACAGCAGAACAATAGTTAGACAGTCTGGATATTTGACTTCAAGTAATGTTACGAAGTCAAATTGTGTTCTTATTTGAGGACGGGAGGGGGTGGGGACATGCAACAACTAAGCAGTAGAACAAGATGAGAGAGGACAGAAAAGGGCAGGGCAGGACAGGATGTGGGAAATGAGCAAGGCAGTGCTACTGATGAGTTGTGCGGTGGGATACTTTTATCGTGTCTAAAACACCTGGAAGACCCTGTAAGTTGACATATTAATACAGCCTGTGTTATTATTAGTGGTCCCAGCACAAGCAATTAAAGCCTATTATAGCGTGTCTATGGAACTTACTAGGAAATGAACACCATGCATGTTAGTCAACTGATGTCCGGAGTTGCTGTGCTGGCACATCGAGGAAGGGTGGACCTGCCCTCCTGCACTCGCATGTGGGGGCCAAGCCAGCGAGCCTGTCCCATGCGGGATGCCACCCAATCCCCAGGACGGTTCCCCAACCCAACCAAAGCACCCCGACCAGTCCCAAAGGGAGGGTCAAGGGACCACCCCCCACCACTTCAACCCCTTCCCCCCAACCAGCGCCTCTCGCCATCCCCGCCACCCGCAGAGAGCACGACTACCTACATGGCCCATCCGACGCAGGAGCCAGCTGCCACCCGAAAAGGTCACAGCCTGTCAAAAGCGAGCCCGTGTCAAGCGCCTGCAGGGAGCAATGACAGGTGAGGGCACCAGCAGAAGGGGGAGAGGAAAGGGGGGGACTCCTATCCCCGTGGCCCGCCCACCAAAGGGGGTGGGGTGGCGCAGGCCCCAGGAGTCAAGCCAAGAAAAATGTGAATACCCACCACCCACCGTATTACTATGGTTACCAGGTCCCCGACTGGCAACCATTCTCCCTGTACTGTGATCGCGTGTGGTGGGGTATTGTGCATTAAAATTGGGGAGCCTGGTGCGGGTGAGGCGAGACGGTCATGGGGCAATGATGACCTGCAACTGCCACCCCCACCCAGCTCCCGAAAAGATGTGTGAATGTATGTGGTGCTTTAGAAATCCACAGGGGAAAGACATTGGGGGCCAGAGAACAGGCCGGAGTGCTGCAACACCTGGCCAAATGTCCTCCCCAGCCCGACACTTCCCTCCCCCCACTGACGGGTGGATGTGCCTTAAAACTGGAGGACTGGCAGGGCAGAGAAGTGGGGCGACCGCATAGTAGACCAGCACAGATGTGCCAGAACCCGGGCCGGCGTACGCCCCATCATGCCTTGTGCCAGCCCCCCAGGGGACACTGAATGAGATATGAATGTGCCCATTTTGCGAAATATGTAGAGTGTGAGTAATAAAAATTTGCTGAGTGTGTGAAGTAAGAAGCTAGACTCCTGTGGGCCTGGCTCGGTCCGACTGGCGGGAAGACCCCAGAGAAAAGGAGGGGAGCTCCTCCCTACCCCAGAGCAAATTTTCTCCTGACAAAACAGTGGCTGTTCCTCATTCATCAACTTCTCAAAGTATTCTTTCCATCTGTCCATCACACTACTGGCACCTGTCAACACATTTTCATCTCTATCCTTAATCCACCTAACCTGCTGCACATCCTTCCCATCTCTAGCCCTCTGTCTGGCCAACCTGTATCGATCATTTTCTTCTTTTTTTGGTGTCCAACCTGGCATACATGTCATCATATGCCTCTTTTTTGGCCTTTGCCACCTCTACCTTTACCCAAAGTCGCATCTCAATGTGTTCCTTTCTCCTCCCCTCAGTCCTCTCAGTGTCCCACTACTTCTTAGCTAACCTCTTTCCTTGTATGATTTCCTGTACTGTGAGGTTCCACCACCAAGTCTCCTTTCCTGCCAGAAGATACACCAAGTACTCTCCTGCCTGTCTCTCTGATCACCTTGGGTGTAATGGTTTAGTCTTCTGGAAGCTCCTCCTGTCCACAGAGAGCCTGTCTCACCTCTTCCCGAAAAGCCTCACAACACTCAAATATTCCTATACAAAAGATTTCGAGTATTTCAGAGTGGGAGGGGTTCAGGGGTCCGAAGGACAATCTGGATGAGTGTACGGATACTTTGACCTCATATATTAAATTCTGTGAGGAGAGCATAGTGCCAACCTGCACCTTGATGTGTAATAACAACATGCCCTGGTTCACAGCTGAGCTGAGCTGGCTTAACTGCGGTTATGCCAGCCTCCACTCGTAAAGGAGCAGTCAAGCCAGCCGCCCCTAATTTTGTTCATACTCGGCATTACGGTAATAGGTCGCCAACTCGCGGCGAAAGCCACCTTCAAAATAAAAGCTTCCCAATAATACGGACGTCAGTGGTCTTCGGTTAAGGAATGCAACCAGCAAAGTTAATTTGAATCTTGAGATACATTAAAAAATGTAGTTTATTTGATATCTTGGGAAAAATAAATGGTGAATGGACTGCACTTATAGAGCACTTTATCTACATCATCACAGTGCCCAAAGGGCTTTACAAAGCCTCACATTCACACACACATTCGTAAAACAATGGGCGACTGCTGCCATGCGAGGCGCTGCCAGGCCTACTGGGTTTAGGGTTCAGTGTCTTGCCCATGGACACTTGGACATGCGGACAGTCGTAGCAGGGATTCGAACCTGTTCTACCTACTGAGCCAAAGCCACCCCCTACTGAGCCGAAGCCACTCCAACATAATCCCATTGGTATTGCCTAGTATGAACAAAATTAGTGGCGGCTGGCTTGATTGCTACTTTACGAGTGGAGGCTGGCTTGACCGCAGTCATTTTTGAGGGTCCTTAGCCAAACCGATGTTGTTTTGCACAATGCACATACCGGCACTATATACCTACTGCAAAAAAAAATCTGCAATATAGTGGGACCGCGAAGCAAGAACCGCGACATCACGGAGGATTACTGTATCTGTATTCCTTGATGATAAATTGCAGGGACTCATTACTTCATGGCTGGGACTCCTTGGATCATATCGATCTATGTTGTGTGTGGATCACACACACAACATGCTCAATTGCTCAATTGGGTTTAAGTCAGGGCTCTGGCTGGCCCATTCAAGAACAGTCACTGAATATTTCTGAAGCCACTCCTTTGTTATTTTAGCTGTGTGCTTAGGGTCATTGTCTTGTTGGAAGGTGAACCTTCGGCCCAGTCTGAGGTCCCGAGCACTCTGGAGAAGGTTTTCGTCCAGGATATCGCTGTACTTGGCCGCATTCATCATTCCTTCGATTTCAACTAGTCGTCCTGTCCCTGCAGCTGAAAAACACCCTCACGTCATGATTCTGCCACCACCATACTTCACTGTTTGGATTGTATTGGACAGGCGATGAGCAGTGCCTGGTTTTCTCCAAACATACTGCTTAGAATTAAGGCCAAAAAGTTCTATCTTGGTCTCATCAGCCCAGAGAACGTTATTTCTCACCATCTTGGAGTCCTTCAGGTGTTAGAATTTTATGGCTGCAAAATGTTCGAAAAAAGCGGGGACAGGGTCATGTTTACCACTGTGTTAGATCACCTTTTCTTTTAACAACATTCAATAAACGCTTGGGAACTAATTGTTGAAGCTTTGTTGGTGGAATTCTTTCCCATTCTTGCTTGATGTACAGTTACAGCTGTTCAACAGTCTGGGGTCTCCGTTGTCGTAATTTACGCTTCATAATGCGCCACACATTTTCAATGGGAGACAGGTCTGGGCTGCAGGCAGGCCAGTCTAGTACCCGGACTCTTTTACTACGAAGCCACGCTGTTGTAACACGTGCAAAATGTGGTTTAGTATTGTCTTGCTGAAATAAGCAGGGGTGTCCATGAAAAAGACGTTGCTTGGATGGCAGCATATGTTTCTCCAAAACCTGAATGTACCTTGCAGCATTATTGGTGCCTTCACAGATGTGTAAGTTGCCCATGCCATTGGCACTAACACAGCCCAATACCATCACAGATGCTGGCTTTTGAACTTTGCATACATAACAGTCCGGATGGTTCTTTTCCTCTTTGGCCCGGAGGACACGACGTCCACAATTTCCAAAAACAATTTGAAATGTGGGATTTGGGAGGAAACCCACAATGTGGGATGTGGGTTTCCTCCCACATCCCACATTGTTCCCGTATGGGGAATCTGTTGTTTCCATATATGCATCCTGGGACTCACATTGTCTCAAGTGTATAATGATCTATGTTAAAAAATATTAAGCAGTAAATATTAGTAATAGTACATTCCTTCATCGATTTTATGTACCACTTTATCCTCACTAGGGTCGCGGGCGTGATGGAGCCTATCCCAGGTATCTTCGGGCAAGAGGCGGGGTACACCCTGAACTGGTCACCAGCCATTCGCAGGGCACATAGAAACAAAAAACCATTCGCACTCACAGTCACACCTACGGGCAATTTAGAGTCTTCAATCAACCTAGCACGCATGTTTTTGGGATGTGGGAGGAAACCGGAATGCCCGGAGAAAACCCATGCAGGCACGGGGAAAACATGTAAACTCCACACAGGCGGGGCCGGGGATTGAACCTCGGTCCCCAGAACTGTGAGGCAGACGTGCTAACCAGTCGTCCACCGTGCCGCCTTATACATATATATATATATGCCGTATTTTCACGACCATAAGGCGCACTTCAAAGTCGGAAATTTTCTCCAAATGGGCAGGGCGCCTTATAATGCGGCGCGCCTTATGTGTGCACCGAGTTCCAACATCTATAAATGTTGCTGTGTGATGAGCACTCCGCTTGACTTTTTTTTTTTTTAAGCATTTCCTGCTGTCAAGCTGCTTACACAGAGGAAAAGCGGACGTGGCTGAGGACAGAGGAAGGACGCTAAAGCCACGCCCCCAGTAGGGATGCAGCGCCGGGGTGTTCTTTAATTTTTTATTTTTTTAAATTAATTAATTAATTAATGTTTTTTATTTATTCTTTTTTTTTTTTTTTTTTACCGCTTTATTGACTGGGAGCATTTACGGGGTGTGCATTGCGCAAAACTACATCTGTTTGGCTAAGGACCCCCGAGCAGCCGCGAGAAAATTCAAGATCAACGAATCCGCGGTTCGCAAGTGGAGGAAGCAGAAAAACGAGCTTCGCCAAGTCAAGAAGACGAAGCTGAGTTTCCGCGGAAACAATGCGAGGTGGCCCGAGGTGGAAGATACCCTCGAGCAATGGATTAATGAGCAAAGAATAACTCGGGGCTTGCCATCATTCCGGGAAGCTTGACGAAGCGCTGGACATCGGTGTAAACAGGGCGTTCAAAGTGAAGTTGCGAGCGGCGTGGAAGCGATGGAGGACATGGCGAACACAGCTTTACTAAGACTAGGAGGCAGCGCAGGGTGAGTTACGCCACCATTTGTGAATGGATTGCGGATGCTTGGGCTAACGTGTCTGCTTGCACTGTTGTTCGAGCTTTCCTAAAAGCCGGCATCATTTCTGAGGAGCCACACGGCAACGAGACTGACTCGAACCTCCTGTGTTTGATTGAAAACTTGCCTAGCTGTTCATTTCGGATACAGAAGATGAGGACTTTGATAGATTTGTGGATGAGGATTGATAAAAAATAACGTGAGTACATTGTTAAATAGCGAAATCAGTTTTGCTCCCGCTGCCTTTTTAAAAACATTGTTTTAGCGTACATTTATGCTACCGTATGTTTTAAGCTAGCGTATGTTTTACCATGCCTGCGCCCAATAATACGGTGCACCTTATGTTTGTGTTAAATACAGAAATAGACCCCGTAACTGAGACTGTACCTTTTAATACGGTGCGCCTTATGGTCGTGAAAATAAGATAAAAAAATACAATACAATATATATACACAGAGGCTGAAATAAGCATTTAACACGTCACCATTTTTCTCACCAGATTTTGGGAACAACCCAAGTAATCCACCCAAAAACAAATAAACTCAGAAATTAGGTTGTGTGGAATAATTTGAAATGACACAGGGAAAATATTGAACACGTGGAGAAAGGGAGGTGTAAAAAGGCATGGAAAGCCAAGACAACACTTAAAATCGATCAATAATCAAACAGCAATCCAGCCCCTTGTCAGTGCAAATGAATATCAGATGGTTCAGTCCAAATTGATGGCCTACAAAAAGGTCTCATTGCCAAGCTGTGAGTCAAGATGCATTAATGATGGGTAAGAGCAGAGAGCTATCTCAAGACCATCGCAAATTAACTGTTGCAAAACATAGCGATGCCATTCGTTACAGGTGCGTATCTAAGCTTCTGAATGTTCTAGTTAGCCATAACACGTAAGCGGAAAGCCAATCATACCACTATAAATTTGCCTTGATCAGGTGTACCTCACAAGATTTCTGACAGAGGAGTGCAAAGAATAATCAGAAGAGTTGCCCAAGAGCCAAGGACCGCCTGTGGAGAGCTTCCAAAAAGACCTGAAATTAGCAGGTACTGTTGTCACAAGGAAAACAGTGAGTAATGTACTCCCCTGCCATGGGCTGTACGCAGGCTCACCACGCAAGACCCCATTGCTGGGGGAAAAAACATGTCAAAGCTTGTTTAAAGTTTGCAGAACAACATTTGGACAATCCACTTAAATACTGGGAGAATGTAGTCTGGTTTGATGAGAGCAAAATTCAACTGTTTGGATGCCATAATGCACACCACGTGTGGAGGAGAAATGGCACTGCACATCATCCTAAAAACACCATACCAACAGTGAAGTTCAGAGGTGGGAACATGATGGTGTGGGGCTGCTTTTCAGCATATGGTCTGGGTAAACTTCACATTATTGAAGGAAGGATCAATGGGCAAATGTACCGAGACATTCTTGACAAAAATCTGCTGTCATCTACGAGGATGATGAAAATGAAACGAGGGTGGACATTTCAGCAGGATAATGATCCAAAATATGATCTCAATTGGTTTCAAAGGAAAAACATATAGCTGCTAGAATGGCCCAGCCAATCAATCCAATTGAAAATCTATGGAAAGAACTTAAACTCAAGGTCCATAAAAGAAGTCCACAGAACCGCCAAGATTTTAAGATTTTACTGTTTCTGTGGAGGAATTGGACAAAATCACACCAGAGCAATTTGTGCAACTAGTTTCTCCATACAGGAGGCATCTTGAAGCCGTCATTGCAAGTAAAGGCTTTTTTACAAAGTATTAAATAAATACTAGTTGGCATGTTAAATACTTTGCCCTGTGTCATTTCACACAACTTAATTTCTGATCTTATCTGTTCTACTTTCTTTGTATGTATGGATCACTTGGGTTGTTCCCAACAATTTTCATGTCAACAGGATCTTTGGAAATATATTTAGTGAGAAAAATGGTGACATGCTAAATAATTATTTCAGCTGCTGTGTCAGCTGCAGTGTGTGAGCGTGTGTGTGTGTGGGTGTGTGTGTATTGCCAAGGAGTTTCCAAGATGGCGCCTACCCGTGTGGACGCCTCGGTTACGTGATCTCTAGTATTGTCTATGTTTTTGTGTTTTTCGTTCGTCTTTGGAGACATTACGTGAGTCACACAAGGAAAGACTACCCCGGACTTTCTTTCACCAACTTTCGTAAATCCGCTCAGTTTTTTTCCCCCCCGAGTTACTCACCGGGGTGGGGTGGGGGAATGGGGGGCGACTGGGGTCTATGGCGCATGGAGACGGAGGTGACGCCACAGAGGAAAGCAAGCCGGCATCCAAGTGAAGCTCCGCAAGAGAGGATACAGATTGCCATTTATGTCGATCCACCTTGCGAATCTATGCTCCCTACCCAACAAAATTGACAAGCTTCATCTTCTGACAAAGACCAGCAAAGACTTCGGACATTCCGCCGCCTTGTGCTTCACGGAGACTTGGCTTTGTGAGGCTGTCCCCGATGGCGCCGTTATGCTTCTCGGCTTCCATCTTCACCAGGCAGACCGCGTCATGGAGTTATCGGGGAAAACAAAAGGCGGCGGGATATGCTTCTATATCAATGAAAAATGGTGTACGGACGTCACGGAGCTCAGCACACACTGCAGCCCGCATTTAGAGTACCTGTTTTTGAACTGTAAGCCATTATACTCGCCTCGTGAGTTTGCATCTTTCATTCTCGCTGGTGTTTACATTCCGCCTAAAGCTAACACGAATGCCGCACTGCTAACACTCGCTGAACAAGTAAACAAAATTGGAAAAAACACCCAGTCTCACCCTCATTATTCTCGGGGACGTTAACAAAGCTAAACTCAACCACAAACTCCCTAAATACAGGCAGCACATTGACTGTCCTAGCAGGGAAAATTAAATTTTAGACCACTGCTATCCATCCATCCATTTTCTGTACCGCTTTATCATCACTAGGGTCGCGGGCGTGCTGGAGCCTATCCCAGCTATCTTCGGGCAAGAGGCGGGGTACACCCTGTACTGGTCGCCAGCCAATTGCAGGGCACATAGGAACAAACAACCATTCGCACACACATTCACACTTAAGGGCAATTTATTATACGACGCTAAATAACGCATACCGTGCTATACCTCGCGCAGCTCTGGGCTCGTCTGATCACTGCTTAATTCACTTAATACCAACATACAGGAAAGAACTTAAATGTGCGAAGCCTACGGTGAAAATAGTGAAAAAGGGGACCAATGAAGCCAAGATAGAACTTCAAAGCTGTCTAGACTGCACAGACTGGAGTGTCTTTGAAAATTCAGCTGGCAGCCTGGATGACTATACGGACACCATCATATCCTATATCAGTTTCTGTGAAGAGATGTGTGTACCAACAAAGTCATTTCGCACATTCAATATCAACAAACCGGACTAAAGAGGACGCATATCGAATTGGGGATAGTGGCCTGTATAATCGTGCTAGAAACCAGCTGACTAAAGAAATTACCATTGCAAAGACACACTATGCAGTAAAGTTAGAAAACAGTTTTGCACTAACGACTCTAAATCAGTCTGGCATGCATTACAATCGCTAACAAATGACAAGCGACCAACCACCCAAGCTGAGAACAATAAAATCTAGCAGACGACTTGAACAACTTCTACTGCAGATTTGAAAGATTAACACCCCACACCCACCACGACGCACCACCGACCACAATTACACCTCTGACTTCTGCGTTGACCATGCACGAACTGGATGTGAGACGCAGCTTCAAACAACAAAAGATTAACAAAGCGACAGGCCCAGACCTTGTGTCCCCATCCTGGCTCAAAGTCTGCGCGGACCAGCTCGCTCCAGTCTTGACACAGATCTTCAATAGATCTCTGGAACTATGCGAAGTTCCAGAGACCTCAAGAGCGTCACAGGTCCCCTGCTGGACCCCCTGCAGTTTCCCTACCGAGCAAACAGGTCTGCGGATGATGCAGTCAACATGGGACTGCACTTCATCATAGAACACCTCAACGGCGCGGGGACCTATGTGAGGATCCTGTTCATGGACTTCAGCGCTGCGTTCAACACTATCATCCCTGAACTCCTTTCATCCAAGCTTCTCCAGCTCAGCGTCTCCCCTGCCATCTGCCAGTGGATTTACAGCTTCCTGACGGGCAGGACACAGCAGGTGAGGCTGGCGGAGGCCACCTCTTCTACACGCACCATCAGCACCGGGGCGCCCCAAGGTTGTGTCCTTTCTCCGCTGCTCTTCTGTCTCTACACAGAGGACTGCACCTCAACGCACCCAGCTGTCAAACTCCTGAAGTTTGCAGATGACACCACTGGCATCGGGCTCATCAAAGACGGTGACGAGTCTGCGTATTGACAGGAAGTGGAGTGGCTGGAGCTGTGGTGTGGCTGACACAACTTGGAGCTGAACACGCACAACACTGTAGAGATGATTGGGGAATTCAGGAGGCATCCTTCAGCACAGCTGCCCCTCACGCTGTCCAACTGCCTTGTGTCAACCGTTGAGACCTTCAAGTTCTTGAGAATCTCTCAGGACCTGATGCGCGAGATCAACATCAACTCCATCCGCAAAAAGGCCCAGCAGAGGATGTACTTCCTACGGCTTCTGAGGAAGCACGGCCTGCCACAGGAGCTGTGGATGCAGTTCTACACAGCGGTCATCGAATCAGTCCTGTGTTCTTCCATCACATTCTGGTTTGGTGCTGCTACAAAAAAGGACAAACTCCGACTGCAACGGACAATCAAAACTGCTGAAAGGATTGTCGGTACCCCCCTACCCATCCTTGAGGAGTTGCATGCTGCCAGAACTAAGACAAGAGCGTGCAAAATCCTCTCGGACCCACCGCACCCCGGTCACCAGCTCTTCCAGCTCCTTCCCTCAGGTAGGCGCTACAGATCAATGCAAACTAGAACTAGCAGACATTCCAACAGTTTCTTCCCTCTTGCGATCAACTTCTTAAACACCTAACCTACAATTCCATTACAACATGCTGGCAATTTTTTGACTTGAGTTCGTTGTCACATTTCTGTGGGGCCAATTATATATTACTCGTGCACTCACTGTAGTTGTCTCTGCACTATTTGCATACCTGTTGTTGACCAATACTGGCCACTCGTGCCAGAGTAGCATCTGCTCCATTTGCACACCGATTGAGGAGTCTCTGCAACATTTGCACAATCGACATTGTCACAGATGATCGCACTACTCGTCACTTTAAACCGCATACACTCCTTGAAGTCTCGCCGCCTTTTGCACAATGGTCATTGCACCGGACTATTGCAATATTAGTGAGTCGAACTGCTCTAAGTGCTAGAGGACTCTGCATCTTTTTGCACAATTGTCAAAACAAAAATGTACCGGGATTACCAGATAACTAGGAACCCTTTATTGCTCAGTGACTGTTTTTTTTTGTCAATGTCTTTATGTCTCAAAAGTGTCTGTTGTCGTACTAGAGCGGCTCCAACTACCGGAGACAAATTCCTTGTGTGTTTTTTGGACATACTTGGCAAATAAATATGATTCTGATGAACACCATATCACATGCATGTTAGTCAACTTGTGTACGGAGTTGCTGAGCCAGCACATTGAGGAAGGGTGGGGCCAAACCCCTCCACCCATAAGGAGGGGCAAAGCTAGCGAGCCCGTCCAGCAGGGGAACCACCCAGGGGGATGCCACCGACCCCTCAGGAACCAGGGAGGTCCCGAGCCCAACCGAAACGCCCCGACCAGTCGCAAAGGTAGAGGCACGGGCACGAACACTGCCCCCCACGCCGCACTCCTTGGCGACATTGCTCGTCTCCAGGAGACTCCAAGAGACGTCTTTGAAACCAGCGGACACTTGAGTCGCCACTAAGTAGCCAGCTAGTCTCAAGGCCAATGAGATAGGCCCTTAACGGTAAAAGGTGGCTCGCGGCTCAAAATCCTGCAGTCAACCCGCTGACACTGCAATGCTTTGCAGATACAGTTACTTTTGCTTTCAACCATTGAGCCCAAAAAAACAAAACAAAACAAAAACCACTTTTGGGCCATGTCACTCAGCACAGGCCTTTCAAGCCCATATTGGTCCCTCAAATTTGAGTCACCAATTTATTTATTTTTTGAACAATATCTCCTTTTTAAACAACCCAATGTATGTAGAAATGTGTAAAAGCATACAGTACTTGGATTTGACAATACTTTTGTCATGATCTGTTGACGATCGGCCAGGGGTGCGCATAGACTTTGGACATTCATTTGTCCGCCGATCCAATCCAATATATCATCCATTTAACACACACATACAGTTGTAGTTGTGTTAAGCGAAGGAGCTCTTCCCTTTAAATGTAGTCCATGTTGTGTGTGTGTGTGTGTTTTTTTTTAATCTAAATGCTTACAGCAAATTTGGGGTGACCAAAGTAGGTGTGAGAAATAACAGCAAGAGACTAATAGGTTATGTATGTAATGTAATGCGGCATCAGGGGGAAAAAAATGAAAATCGAAAGTACAAGTGAAAAAAAGGAGCGACGTGTTTATTATTCTGGGGCCGTAGCGGGCTAGTTACGGACAGACTGGCTGAGCCATTTAGAAACGAGCAAAAAAATTCACAGCGGATAATTGGCATGAGGCCCATGGATATTTGAAAAAATAGATTGCAGGGGGGAGAGAGGAGTTGGGCTCCCCCCATCATCCTTAACTAAAGCAGCTAGTTTAGAAAGTTCGAGGCAGTCAACAGTCATGGAATGACTCCATTCAAAATGAATCAATAAATAAATCACAGTACTATTTGGCATGTTTTGGGGATGTGGGAGGAAAGCGGAGAGCCCGGAGAAAAGCCACGCAGGCGCGGGGAGAACATGCAAACTCCACACAGGCGGGGCCGGGGATTGAACCCGGCTCCTCAGAACGGTGAGGCAGACGCTCTAACCAGTCGCCCACCGTGCCGCCAAGAGCAAAATAATTTTGATAATTGTCTATATTTATCATTTTATGTGGCCCGCGAAAGGCAATCATCTGTGTCGACTAAAATACCAAAATTGCAAATTGTCTCCACTTTTAACAACAGTCAGCTGCTGTAAGCATTTTTGTTCCCAAGCCCCCTTTTCAAGTAAATGTAATAACAGTTGAACACATTTTTTTTTACCGGCTTCTGATTCGAAACTAGTGCTCCATCAATTTGTGGCGCGTGAGACAAGCATACACTTATATGGTCTCACAGTCATAATGGCCCTGTGAGGCAGACCAAAAGAAATAGGAGCAAAAGGAGTGTGACAGTCCCCAAAGCAGTTTCGTCGTTCTCCTTTTGTATGAGAAAGAGCTTTCAACCACCTTTTGGCATTTGAGGGCTTCTTTGGCCCTGTCGAAACCAAAAGTCGTCGTACTTTCCTATTATGCAGGGCTTCGGCGAGATTTGCTTAAGTGACATCACAACTCGGGCTGGGAAATATGGCCCCGAAATGATCACGACATATTTTTTTCATATCGTCTGATCTCGATTATTATGACTGTTTTTTGAAATATTGTTTTGAAACTGCCAGTTTTAAAGCTCTGTCGCCCCTTGGCTGGAATTCAGTTCTTACAAAAAAACAGAAATGGCCCCTTGTATGTGATGATTCGACAAAGTTTTGATTTAGTGTTGAAGGACAGCCAGTGGGGGAAAAAGTATTTGTTGCAATTGTTGTAAAGCCACGATTATTTCCGCGTTATGTGAACGCATTGTTCGGACGTTGCTGTTTATTTGACACGAGGCACCTTGTTGCGCAGCTAAGGGGCGCTTGTTCGTTCGTGGCAATTATTTCTATTATTGCTGTTTTTGTTTTCACAGTAATTTTTGTCGGATGATTTTTTTTCCACAGAAATGCAAAATCATTTGTTTTGGGAGCTTTTTACAAAAGACAAGGCGCAAGGTAAAACGCTTCATTTCACGGTGCGCCACCAAGTGCGGGAAATGCGTCCGGCATTCACGAAATATAAAAACAAATAAAAAATCAAATAGTGAAAACTGTAGCAAGATGTTAGAGGAGCTGATGGGCATAATCAGCGTGATGTCAGTCTCCTCCACTACTGGCTAATTACATCTTCCAGGTTCAAAGCATCTTTACTGAAAACTAAATAAATGAGAGAGTAACAGTTTATTCACATATTTATTACTGCAAATAAAAAAAAATAAAACAAATATTAAAAAATGTTTTACTCCAAATCAAAACAAATGTAGAAAAATCTAAAATAACACAAAGAAGTAGTTTACAGTCTTGCCCATGCTCAGAGCGGGGTTATGTTTTTGTCGCTGGTTATTTGTTGAAAACAACTTTGACGGGCTCGTAGGGTGTAATGTCTAACTCCGACCAGCAGAGGACCAAAGAACAGCCTCGCATTGTCAAGCGCAGAAGAGCAACAATGACACGCAATGTTGGAACAGCGGTGTGACGGTCAACGTCATGACCAAATGTTCTATTTTTGTCTTTTACAGATCAAACAAACAAAATGAACTTTTAAACGAATGTATGGACGGACGCAAAAAAAATCCTTTCCGCACAAAGGCTGCTACACGAACGAAAGTGGAGCATTAAAAAGACGACTTTGATTGGCTGTTGTCACACACGTTTCCACCAAGTTTGCGTTGTGAATATGCGCAAAGCCGGAGCTAAGTTTAGCCTAGGAGGCAGAAGAAGGTACGATAGAGTCGTCGCTACATGCATATGCAATTTCTTTTTAGACTAATATAGAATAATATGTCATGAAAAATGATATTTCTATCTTTCTGCTAGGGCTTCCGTGCCATAAATAAATAAGAGCGGAAAGCTCCAAATAGGTGCGTTTTTAGCAAATAACAATGGATACGAAAATTCACACTGTTTTGCCTTGTACTTCCAAGAATAATGAAATGATGCTACTATTACTTGTATTTACAGCTTATAATTAAACATCTTTGCCAGGGAAAATATCCTATAATTACAGGGCGCAGACAGACAGACAGACAGAGCATCGTCACGGTTTCAAACGGCGCACACGGCGGGCATCTCGACCAATGGCTCGGCTTTGGCTTTCATTTGGCCTAACCGCGCCTTCTGTGACTTTTACGGCTTTTACGGGCCGAGGTCCGAACAGCGCGGTGCTCTCTAACGTCTTCGTGGGAACCCACGCTGTTCTCCAAAAAGCTTTCCGAGAAATTTGCGGTCGAATCATCACTAACAGCAATGTTAGCAACACTCACCGCAGAGAATGGCGGCTTTTCGTTTGAGTCCGATTCGGATTTGTGAGATGGCACATTTCTGCTTGGCTGTGCCCAATGCCAGCCACACGGTGAAGAAATAGAGTTGTCTTATTTCTTCAATTATTTTTCAATAATGCTCTGGGTGGGGCTTTAACCGTAGAGCGTACGCCAAATCATTGAAACCAAGCTCACATTATCATGGGATGTTGCACCACACAAGTAAACTACTACTTTGAATCTCGAGATTGAAATATTGTGAATATACGTAACCGGTGGTCCGCATAGTGCAAATCTTGCATCAGCTGCCCCCCCCCCCCCCCCCCCCCCCCCTCCTTGGCCCAGACAAACAACCCTAACCTTTACTCTGTGACGTAAATATTAGCTACTTATGGTCGGAAAGCTAGTTCATGACTTAATTTTTTTTTCGCAGCATTGCTTTGGCTTGGCGAGGCAGAGCGATAGTGACAAAGATGGGGAGAGGGGGAGGGTCTGTTGATAATGTCATGACAATGACGCCCTGGGGGGCGGGGGGGGGGGGGGGGGGAGAAAAAAAAGGCTGGTGCGTGGACACCACAGTAAAAGACACAGTCTCCGCTACTCGCTCTTTTGACGAAATCAAGGAACGTCCACACTTACCATTTCGGGATGAAGTCGCGCTAATATGGCGAAGGCGGACAGCCTGTCACACAGGCATTTGGTTCGGAGTGAATCGACGAGCACGGCTTTGCAGCCCCGAGCGGACCAGGATCCCAGCAGAGAGGAGCTACGGAGACACGGACGCACAAAAGGAGGCGATGCAGTCAATGCGGAGATGCTAAAAGGCTACGAAAGCAGTCAGGAGCCCGCAAGCTGCGCGCACACCCGCTACTTCATCCATTTTATCTCCGTTATTTGCAATCTAAAATGCGGCAACACACGTGAATGGCGGTGATGACGAGGCGCTGCAGGTTTCTGCATGCCCCCCCCCAAAAACAAAACAAAACAAAAAACATAGCGCTCTTTATGCTGATCAAGTAACACTACTTATCCAGACATCTAGAACAGAATTATGTACAAAATAGTACATCAGGATATGTGAAAATGGATTGTTTTTACAAGAACTAGCCTGTCCCTTTGTTTACAGAAGAAGGATAGTCTTTTGACATCGATTTCTGGTTTGAAGTCAATGGTTGCATTTTCATTTCAGCATCTTCACTTCAAGAAGCTCAAATCGGTTTCTCGTCACCCTTCGTTGGCGAGGGAGGGCACGATGTTTGCACGTACTGCGCAATGGAGTGCGACTCGCTGTTTACAGTTTCCTATATTTCATATCAAGCCCAGATTGGTGGATGATCTTCTCATTACATTTTGCTGAGCGGCTAAACAATGATGCGCACAATTGGACAACATTTAGGAGCACGTATCTCAAAGAGATCAAAACATCTCACGACCATCCAAATTCAGTGGAATGATTTGAACTGTTTCGCAAACATGAGGTAACATTGTTCAATAAAATGGAAAATGCCAAGTGCACAGTTTTCGCGGGTTGTGATCTATTTCATTTAGTCATCGTGCAGTCAATCATTCCTTGATTTGCATCTGACTTGGACAAGATGTAAGGTGTATTTTGGACTCATCAAAAGATAAATGGCAGAAACAGAAACTCTTTGGCTCATTTTCATACAATTTGATTCATAACGGTAAATTCCCTTTTGAAAATCCATTAATGTTAGTGATGTGAGTACTGTATTTGAATTGTTGGCAGTTGTTATCCATCAAAAGGTCATAATTGTTTCGAAGAACAAACAAAAAAAGAATTTGCTTCGATGTTTTATGAAGACGCTCATGAATTTTTGGGATATATAGGATGTATCTCCTATTGCTAAATATGCGTCGTTCCTTTTTTGTTCATTTAGCAACGGTCGCTCGAGCTGTCTTTACGATGAATGCCACTGGAGAGAGCCTCCCTATGTTGTCCAAAAAAAAACCCCACCAGAGGCATCTGCGAGCTGAAGTGCAATCTCTTGATTTAGATGAACTTCCGACTATAATTTATGACTTATGTATGCAGAAATGTAAGAAATTCCAATCAATGGGTTCGCATTTCTTCCCCCCCCCCCCCCCCCTTCCGCTGTACCTCTGAATAGTTTTGTTTTTCCCGGAATAAATAAAATCAGCATTTAAAACAGCATTTTATATTTACTTGGCTTATCTTTGTCTGATGTTTACATTCGCGCTAGCTACCAGTGTGAATGGCGTTAACTTCTAAAAACTTGGATGTTTGGCTAAGTTGTCAACTCGGGGGTGGAAGTATTTGCGTTTGGCAAGATCTCCACACGGAGCAGATCTGCAACTTTTTATTTCCTTTTCTCTAATACATCATTTACTTTAAGTCACAATTTAGTCTTTATTTTTGTCTCAGTCTCATTCCAGTTGACGAAAACTGCTGCAGATTTACCCGTTCATCCACTTTTCTGTACCGCTTCTCGTCACCGGGGTCACGGGCGCGCCGGAGCCCGTCCGAGCCGACTCCGGGCGACAGACGGGGTACGCCCTGAACCGGTCGCCGGCCAGCAAAGCACATATAAACGAACAACCGTTTGCTAACCGTGCTGTGCAGAAAATAAAACAAGTGTATAATTAGTTCGTATAAGTAATTTGGTCCATTTGTTTTAAAGCCATTCTGTTCGCCGAGTGTGTCAAAGAACGTTCAAGTTTGAGCATACGATTCACACACGGACACAGAACTACCTTATTTGGACCAAACCTTTATTTAGCCATAATACTGTGAAATCAGCACAAAAAGTGCACAAGTTACAATAGCATCAGGCCTGCTGTCTCCGTATGAGCCTAATTCAAGTCATTATTTGTGCAGCGTGTGGACGGGCTACTTGTTCGACATGTGTCGGTGTTTGTTCAACACAAATTTACATGAACTTGTGGTCTTTTTTTTTTTTTTTTGTCCACAAGGCAATATCAATGAATACCTTATGCACAGAAGCCAATCGGCTTTTGAATTTCTGTACTTCAGCTTCATAAAGTCAATCATAATCCTTATTTTCATTTTTCGGGGGGGGGGGGGCTGTGAGTTTTCCATGGTCTCCATCATAAGAATAAAGTCTTCAACCTCGACTGTTGTAAAGAGTAATCCTGCGCGCCATACCGTAGGCTTCTTCTTTGTCTGTTGCTCTCGAGCATCACATTTGTATTTTGAAACATCTAAAATAGCTTCTGAGACGGTTTGTTGGGACACTTTCAGTTTCCTTCCACTCCGTGGTCCGCTGTGATCATCTGAAGTCTTCTATATCAATGAGTTCAAATGTTCTTGTTACCCCAACCTTTCTTCAAATGTGTCAAACGCACCTCGAATCGGCGCGTGCGCTTCAATTCACAGGGCGTCGTTTATTACACGGCTCTACCAAATGCTGTATTCTAATTGGCATTTGAGCCTCTGGCACTGTGACAAAGACATTCCCCATAAAATGGGATCTGTTGTTTACACAAGCGCTTGCATTTTCAAGTGACTTATCAGAGCCGTCATCGAAAAGAAACGCAACGCAGTGAGAAAGTTACCGGACGAGCAGATTTGCATATGCTAAATGATCGCTACAAGTCTTATTTGTAATTGCTTAACATGCTTGCCGGTGCATGAATTTTCAGAGGACTGGACTGGAAAGGCCTCTATCGTGTTGCTCATGTTTTTTTCATTCATCCTCGCACTTGGCTTTGTTCCCCTTTGTATGACAATTCAGTTTTAAAGCCATAGATTGTCTCCCTTCTTCCTTGCAGGCATTGCCATTTTTGTTTTCTTTCGAACACATTTGTACATTCGCATAACTTCCGGACCACATCGTTCTGATTGTTTCTCTTGTCAACTCCTCCCGCCTCTTCATACAAAATTAGTTCAGATTGGATTTCATTGCAGGTTGTTGAGTATAACTACAATCCCCAAAAATTGGTGTGTAAACAAAATGAACCCTGCACAACATTCATTGATAAAGTGAAATTTGGTGGCCACCACAGAATGCAAAATCTTTACGAGCAAATCCAAGTAATGCAATAATGTGGAACAGATATCGACACTCAGGCCAGAAACCACAGCGCCTGGCCTGGCCTGGCCTGTCCTGCTTTTTAATCCACTCAGCGAAACCTTCCCAACATTCCTCTGCTAAGGCCACAGGCCGGCAGGATGTCTGTTTTGGACTCACAATGATACTCAACCAAGTAAGACCGCCTAAAACCCACGAACAAAGATTGCCCAGTAAGGAGAGATGACAGATTGCCCCGAAAAGGTCTGCATTTTTTTCTCGAGACCCAAAGTTCGACTGGGGGAGTAAGGATGATTGATGACTGCTCAACAGAGGACAAGCCCTCTCTTATCAGCCCCGAAAAGTCCACTCAGCAGATTGAATATGGCCAGATGACTAGCTCTCAAAACGAGCGGTCGCTTCTCATCGATGGAACACGGTCCTTCCCCCAGCGGTGCCCCAAAACACTGAGAGATAGACTCTGAGCGCATGGGTATCGAGAATGAACAATGCAATTAAGGAAATCCCACGGTCAAGCCGGTCCAACCTGCATGACCTCATCCTCGCCACAACAGGGACGAAACCAAGCCCGCCAACCCAGACGCCCGACTAGGGCACCGGTGAAATCCGCCGCCGCAAACCAAAAACATAACGACTGAAAAGAAATGCAGCCACAGTGTCCCCATCATTGACACTATTAGCCTAAATATTGTCAAGACACAACTTCGGGAACTCCATGCTGAGATCCCTACCGCACGACAAAGCACGGCGAAACAAGTAACCAATCCCCGGTTGTGAAGCAACACGCTAAGAGTGACCATCGTAGTTGTCAACGCTCACAGCGTCGTCTTGAACCAAACTCTGAGCTTTGTTGAAAGTATTCTGTCTAAAGCCCTAGCAGGCCCCACTAATCCGATCCAGGTCCATCTTGCTTTTTCCCTTGGGAGCGCCACAGTTCTGTATGTCAATCCTGAGTTCGAAGAAATAGCCTTTTTTGTCACGCTCCCAATCATCGACGTCCCCGAAGATGGAATTTTGCATATCGAGAATTTCGCCCTTTATCATCTGTCGTCCGACAGTTACCACAGCAAAACTGCAATTTCCAACTTTTCCGGGCAACACAAATTCGAATTGGACCCTGAAACGCTCGAACAAATACAATTTGAAGGAACTCAGTCAAATGACATTACTTACATTGACAACACCTTACGCGGCATTAGTACTGACGCTAAAACTCCCCAACCCCCGTTCGTGCATTCCTGGTCAACAGCGGACAATATCTTAATAGCCCTAGTCAGCCTTGGTTACTGCATTCTCTTTGGCATAGCCTACCTCCTTTACCGAAAGACCAAGAAACTACAGGGTTTCGTCAAACAGTGCTCCATTGCTCCCCCCAAGGTCTTCCATAGAAAAGTAATGGCCGAACCCGGAAATGACCCAGTCCGAACCGTGGAGGAGGTCCTCCTCAACCTGCATTGGGTCCCGACTTTATTCTCTCTCAACACTCATCAGTTCATTCATGCTTAAGTTCAGCCATTCGCTCTATAAGTCCATTCCCGACGTGTTGTGTTATTCTTCTTTTATCGTGGAGTTAATTCCCTTTTGCATTTTCCCTGTAGTTCAGACAGTAAGTGATCCACATATCAGGCATTCTATTGTGTACTGTGTGCGTTTGACTCAAAGATATCGACTTCTGCAATTGAGAACTCATTTTACATACTGTAACGTTGGCAAAACTTTCAGAAAGATTGATCCACCGATGTTTTTCGTCATATCGCCCTGCTGTTACTGTAGCTAATCAACGACGTGTTGCCCTATTTTAATACTTTAATCTAAACACTCCCATTTCAATTCGAACAGAACAAAAACGTTTATCCTCCAACCCCTTAACACAAAGTTTTTTTTAACACCGATATGCGCCGCAAATGCAATAAACATTCAGTTTATGCTGACTGAATACAAACAATCAACTTACAGTTTTAGCACAGTCAAGTGTAGCCTAAACGCTAGGAAAGTTCAAGTAAATGTGAAAACTTATCTTACCTCTCATTGTCATCCCAGGATATACACGTCTGGTTTGTGGTGCCCTATTGGATGAGACAGTCGGACAGTCAATATAAAACGACGTTAACTGCTCTGTTGACTTGCTCCTCTGAAACACTGGTTTGGCACTCACGTTGTACAAGTGAGAAAATTCCACTGCAACTGGAGCAGAAAGGGAAGCAGGAGTGGGTTTAATAGTGACTGATACAACCTTGGAGTTGAGTAATGTGCTGTTTCTACAGGGACAAAAAGAAAAAGAAAACAAAATGTTACTGTGACAATATTTAGCCTCTCCCCCCCAAAATATCTTTCACTTAGTCGCTGAACCTATGAGGCAATACCTGTACATGTACAGCCCACATTTTACAAGACCCTTTAGATTTGTTGCATGGATCGTACCGTGTCTTTTTCAAAAAAAAAAAAAGATTTGTATTCATTCATTCATCTTCCGTACCACTTCTCCTCACTAGGGTCGCGGGGGTGCTGGAGCCAATCCCAGCTGACTCTAGGCGAGAGGCAGGGCACTCCCTGAACTGGCCGCCGGCCGATTGGAGGGCAGATATAAACAAACAACCATTGGCACTCACACAAACCTACGGGCAATTTAGAGTTTTGAATTAACCTACAATGCATCTTTTTAGGATGTGGGAGGAGACCGGAGTACCCAGAGAAAAGCCACACAGGCACAGGTAGAACATGCAAATTCCACACAGGCGAGGCCGGATTTGAACCCGGATCCTTACAACTGTGAGGCAGATGTGCTAACCAGTTCACACCGTGAACATCCCCTTTCAGCCTCCGGCCGGCATATTTCTTATGCATTCGCATCCTCACTGCGCGCGTCGCTCTATGGTGACGTCAACAGAGAACGTCAACCTCAACAGCACATTGACTACCGTCATTCATGGCGTAAGGGTGCGTTCCCACTGTATAGCAATACTTAACAGGGGGTGCCCCATCTCTCGCTCCGACCCCCCCAAACATATTTTTTTTTTTATACCTGTGCGGCCCGGTACCACATGGCCCGCGGTGGTTGGGGACCGCTCATTTAGACATTCATTCACAATTTAGAGTCTTCGGTTAACCTAACGGGGCAGCACGGTGACCGAGTAGCGAGCGCATAGGTTTTTTTCCGGGTACACCGTTTTCTTCCCACATGCGTGGAAGGGTAATTGAAAAGTCAGAATTGTCCATAGGTGTGAATCTGAGCGTGAACGGTTGTTTGTCATTGGCAAGGTGTACCTCGCGTCTCGTCCAAAATCAGCTGGGATAGGCTCAGCACACCCACCTGCACATTTCTTATGGTAGTCGTTCGTGTAGAATTGACCTTAGATTTTGTCTCGCGTAGCTAAACTAGGTAACTAAAATATAGCACTCAGTAAAATACAGTGCAATTCAAAAACCACAATGAATAAACATATGTTTAGTGTATAAGACAGACTGATACGGTATAGTTCTTGATATGCAGGTATACTTAACTGCTCAGTTTATTTCCCAGGTAAGGCAATCCAATTTCATGATTCTTTTGTTTCCCCCATTCGAGGCACAGCCTATTTTTCCAATCTTTCCCAACATTTTATGCCATTTTATTTTACACCTTCCTCCCTATTTGTGATTTCTACTTTTCATGAGGAAAGAGACAATCATAAGGAAATCAATTGCCCATGGAAGTGGGATGCCAAATGCTTCTGGACAGCCCAACACGTTAAAATCTTGCTCACCTTTTTGATTCTTCACATCATCAGTGTATGATTTATGCACAATCGCCCTCTCACCAGTCCAAAACATAATCAGTCAGTTTAATCTTTCATGTCATCTAGTCTCTTCCCTCAAACTCATCTCATTTAGCCGGAGGGGCAAATGAAACGCAAAAAAAATGAAAGAAGATAAGAATGAAATGAAATGGCACTGTGAAGAGGAGCTGAGGAAGATGAAAGCCGTTTAAAAACTCTGAAGAAAGGTGGGAGGACTGATGAGATTCAAGGTTTAATTTCTCCAATTCTGTGTGTTGCCTAGCAGATCATAACGGATTATGCAGCCACAAAGTCCAGATTTCTTACCCGAAGCAATTGAACATATCGTATGCAAATGCAGTCACTTAAATCACCATGTGCACTTTTGTTTAAGAAATTCAGTACTTATTGGATGGATACAAATGGGACTGCGGCATAAATTGACAGATTTAACATACCCCATCAAGGAGCGTCTGGAAAGTATTCAGACCCCCTTAAATTGTTCACTCTTTGTTAAAGCCTCACATACACCAATGCCATGCAAGGCGCTGCGAGGCCCCTTTGGAGCAAATTAGGGTTTGAGCGTCCCCCCCGACCCCCCGACCCCCCACGAGAGTTCACAGTTCAGCTTTGCCGCAGGACTGCGCCCGAGGTGGTGCTCTCTATTCTACGAGGGGCAGTCACAAAGTGATGAGACCAATTTAGTTTACCCTACGAATAATCGATTTGTTTCTGAAATGTCCCTGGTTTGTAGTTTAAACGCTTGTTTGAAGGTTTATTACAAAACAAGTTTTGTTTACACCTGTCCTCTTCCTGTCAGTCATTTTAGAAACGATGTCATTGTTGGATTCCCATCAGAAGCAGAGAGCTGTGATTGCATTTCTTGCTTTGGAAGGGGAACCATCATCAAATATTTTCAAAATTGTTGGAACATGTGCATGGGGAAAAAGTGGGTGTCCAGGATCAGAGGGTTAGGAAAAGAGCCTGCTTTGAGTGATCCTTGTGACAAATAAAGGAGCAGCAGACCATCCTCAGCGGTGAATCCTGGGAACAGAGAGTTACCATGGATGACGTCAATCATTGTGTAATCATTGATGACGTAACCCGAACCCCACACATAGTTCCCCTTCCGAAGCAAGAAATGCAATCGCAGCTCTCTGCTTCTGATGGGAATCCAACAATGACAGGCTTTAAAAAAAAGTACTAGTAGGTTCAATTAAATTGGACTCATTAGTTTTGGACGGCCCCTCATAGTTGACATTGTTATTATGTGGGAAAACTACAAAATGTGATCTATTTTAAAAGAATCAATGCAAAAGAACAGTTTTTTTAAACTTACCTTTGCAAATTCAGAACACTTCCCAAGTTTCTGTACAGAACGATACCTGTTACAAATGTCGAGGAGTCATCTGAATCTGAGAGACGGGGAGATCAGGAGAGAAAAAAACTTGGTCAGGGTCAGATATGAAAATCTCAATGGTGCAGTGGTCTTGGTTTGAAGAAAAGGCAGGTCATCCTTGCTGCTTTTTAGAATGGAGGCGGCCAACATGACTCGGCAACTATAAATGCTCTACTATGAGACGAGCTAGTATCGCATTATCCTACAATCCAGCAGTTACTGTACGCGTCACCGGTAGCGCTTCTTTCTGCTAAAGCTACTGTACAAACTGTATCACAGGAGCATGTGGCATCCTCATTCGGTTGAATATCCTCTCGGTTTTGAAAATGGAAGCAGTCACTTAGTAGTTCATTCAGGGGGGATCTTCATAAATCTGAATATCACCCTGGATTACGGATCCAACTCTAGTGTCTTTTCACCCGCCTACTTGTCTGGCTAGAGTCTCATGGCATATGGTACTGGGACTTTGTGTGGAACCCTCAATTCATGGTGCAGAACAGTTCCCAAGTTTCTGTGTAATGCTTGTTACAAATGCTGAGGTGTCATCTGAACCTGTTTGTACGAGAAGAACATATTTACTAGCATCTTTTTAATTTGAACAAAAATGTGAACTGCAAAGCATGTGAACTACTGAAATTCATATTATTCGTCGATGACAGATTATAAAAGATTATAACATCTAACATTTGTACCCTCGGTTTACTAATCTGTACTCTCAATGTACTAATGTTTGATAATAACAAGCAATCAATAAATTTAAGTAAAACATTTTTGACGTGGGAGCTGTAAATAAAACGGTCAAATTCAGGTGTAAACAGAAGAGGTAAACATAGAGAGAGTGAACAAAAACCTTTCTGTGTGTATTAATCGAGGGCAAGATTAGCTGGAAGTGTCACATTAAACAGGTACAAAGTAAACTGTCTTGATGCGTTCCTGTCTCGGCCAAAGAAAAACATGTTCTTATGTTCTTACGGAGATACATATACATCAAACACCTACAGTACAAAACCTTACATTACCCTTTAAAGGTCAGAGGACAAAGCCGTCCAAGGGCTCCGGCCGCCCTGCACTCGAAGCTCTTCTTTTGCTTTTGCTTTTTTTCCCCTCCTCCCTTTTCCATCAAATCCACCTGTTCCTTGACCCGGACCAGCCAAGCATTCGGGAGATCCACCAGCCTCCCTAAATTGTGTTCCACGCAACGTAAATCCAACGTGCGGTCTACTAAAGTACAGATTGGTGCATATTTGGGTATACATTAATGGTAACAGGAACTCCCAGCTCCATGCATTGCACACCGTACATCCTCACAGCAGCTTATAAAACCCACAAAATCAGGAACTCAAAGAATTAAATACTGTCAAGAAATCAGTCCAAATTGTGCAGGCCATGAATGTTTTAAACTGAGTGTCACACACTAATCACTTCCTAAACTCAAAGCACCTGCAGAGGTTTCCCCAGGGGTCATTAAATTGCTTCGGTTTGGTTCAATTGTCTCACTTGGGTTCAATATGGAGAAGACTGCTGCAGACTTGACAACTGGCAAAGAAGACCATCATTGATACCATCCATAGGATGGGTAAGCCACAAAGGTTCATAGCTAAGGAGGCTGGCTGTTCACAGAGTGCTGTGTCCAAGCATATCAATGGAAAGTCGAGTGGAAGGACAAAATGTGGCAGGAGAAGATGCACCAGCAAAACAGGTGACCGTGGGCTTCAGCGGATTATCAAACAGAGAAGATTCAAGAGTCTAGCAGAGACGGCTGGCAACCGGTTCAGGGTGTACCCCGCCTCCTGCCCGATGATAGGTGGGACAGGCTCCAGCACGCCCGCGACCCGCGTGAGAAGAAGCGGCTCAGAAAATGGATGCGGGGATGGATAATGGATTCTAGCTAACATGACCTCCATCATCTGAAAGTCTGTTTATTATCAAACGTTACAACCTTAATGGCAGCACTCTCCTGCTTTCAAAAGCCCGCATGCATCTGTGCTGCTCCTCTCCCTGCCTGTTGCCGGGCGCCGGTCGAACCTGCTGTTGCGTCACAGACGTGGAGACCGCAGCAGCCCCTCGAGAGAACATATCTGTGATGTTAGAACATTTGCATCATCTAAAAGGAGATTCTTCAATTTCTTTGCACTCAACATCTGCACACCGCCTTCTTTCATGACAGAGTGCCTGGAAGAGGTGGGGCAGCTTTTGTCCTCTAGGCTGATTGGTTCAGGCCACTGTCTATATTAAATATAAACCAATGGGCTGCTCCTTTGTCAGTGCAAAGACACTACTATACCGCTATAGCGACACTAATGGTGTTACGATAGCAAAATTCTGACTTCCGTACGTTAACCTGCGTAAAACACCTCGAAACCAGTACTGACACGATACCAAGGCAGAAATCAACAATACCCCTAAAAGCCAAAACAACTTCAAATACCTTTATATTTATTTTTATAATTCAAATCTTGAAAAATAATGGAATTTTTTAAGCCCACTCTTAACGTTAAAAAAAAATAGATCAATGCCTACATATATATATATATATTTTTTTTTAGGACCGGTAAAAAAAAAAACGAAACTGGGTGGAGTACTGGTGCTGTGTCAAAATACCTTGGTCTCGCACTGGTATTGGTACTTGGTGCAACACTAATTGACACACTACTCAAAGGAGGTTTGAAGTGTTTTGTGTGTGCGTGTGTGTGTTGGCAATGTGTGTGTACCTCTGTTAAGCCTTTAAAGTGCACCCGCCATGGTGCTTTTCAGTTTCAGTGTGAGAGACGCTTCTGGTGTTACGTCTCAGAAGTCGAGCGCTTGAGTGTTTGGCGGATATTGATACCACTGCTTTAAATGATGAGGAATGGTGCTGTTGCAATTGGTTAGCTTTAAAAGGATGATTATGCGTGTCAGGGCTTTGCAAATAGCGTAGGCGGTAGGATTATCCAAAATATGAACTGTCCGTAGGGTAATAGTAATTGTCTGCCCCCACCAACTGAATTTCATGTGGTTCCCCTTTAAGACTGAGGTCTGGCGACGGGTCTGGGTAAACCCACACTTGAACCTTCATCTGGTTGATGCAGAAGTCAGCAACGGAACTTTTTAAGAAACAGATGCTTAGGTAAGGTATGTACTGCATGTATGGGTTTAGAATATTTGTAGTTGAGTAAATGTATACCATTCCGGAAAAGCATTCAAAGCAGTCAAATGCTGTGATCTGCTCTGCCAGTGTTGTTTTCCCTTTTGGCATTTTGCCTCAATGACACAATTTCCCACGTGCCGTTGCCAAGGTAACTGCTCCACCATCTTCCATATAATAACAAATAAGACCTCTTGACTTTCTCATCCTCCTACATACAGTTGGAAGAAAAGGTATGTGAACCTTTTGGAATTACCTGGAGGTATGCATAAATTGGTCACCATATTTTACTGTAACGGATTATGTGAGACACAACGATAGACAAACAACGCCTGCTTAAACGAACACAACACGAACAGTTACTGTACATGTTTCCGTGTAATTACACACACCAAACATTCGCAGTGGAAGGTGGAAAAGGTACGATGCAAAACTTTGGATATAATAACTGCTCGAGCCTTCTTTGGTAGTAACAAACTCAACCATTTCATCGATAGAGAGATGGATGGATGGATGGATGGATGGATGGATGGATGGAAGGGCAGATGGACAGACAAATGACCACTTCTCTACAGTACGATCTTACATTATTTAAACCAAACCGATGAAGTTTATAGTCCGTCGTTTTCAACTCAAATCGATATATCGACAACATTATTCAGTCGGATTCTCCGAGTTACCGTTACACGATACAGTATATTGTAATAGAAAGTACTTGGTTATTTTTTAAAGGAGGTATTTCTCTACTTTGTCTCGAGTCATCGTTTGACTTTAGCAACATTCGATCGTGAGTTTCTTCAGATCGACTAATTGCTACATGGTGACGTCATCAGCGAAATATTCCCACCACGCACGACTTCTCCTGTTTCGTTCTCACAGTACGGTGGTGCTCGTGTCAAGTTGTCGCTTTATAAACGTGTTCAAAAACAACAACAACAACCAAGAAAAACATTAACATCAACATGTTGTGATGGTATTCCTCTTAAAAAACTGGTAAATATCATATTCTTCAATTTGCAAAATAACCCACTTGCTTGTTAATTCCTAGCGTGTATATTTCAAAATGTACAATCTATCAATTCATTGGCAACTCACACGGAGGGCCGATAGGTCAGCGGGCGCACGCCACCGAGTGACTTTTCAGCCTTGCACTTTGTGTTCTTCTCATCCGGAGCAAATACATCAGCTTCATTTTTCCAGAGGTGTGTCTGCGTATGTGCTCTCTTGATCGATCGCACTATTTCATTATAGTTATTTGCATATTCACGAACAAATTACGAGTGATGCTTTCGCTACTTTCAATGCGCACGATCTCCTGAGGCAATTATTTAGCTCACTTGACTCCACTACGATATTACACGACATTATTTCAACATAACAGAGGAATGAAGTGTGAGTTACTTTACTGCTGCAGCATTTAATCCATTCACTTGGCAAAATATTATATTATCTATATATATTATAATATTGAATCATTTTTCATGTTCATCAACGAACTAGGGTTGGGGCTTTTTGACAGTTTATGCATATTTCTACACAATTTACCGCATACACATGACTGCTGCTACATTTAGACCATTCTTCTTTTTTTTTTTTTACTGCAGTCCGATATTCTTTTCATCCTTGCAGTCTCTGTTCTTACAATCATAAATATAGTGACTGCAATTCTCTGGAGACCTCCAGGCTTCACTTCTGACAAAGAGATTAATTGTACGCCTGTGTGAAGCGTCCTTTTCCCCACGCCACCTGGATGGTCAATAAACAGACAAACAAGACAAGGTCTCGTCACACTCTTGACTTAGGGTAAGGGATCCATTGAGTTCGGTCTGGACTTCGGTTTTTTGGAACGAGGCTGTACATCACTGAGGCTGTGACGTGTGCGTGCGGGCGGGCGTCCCTCCCTCCCTCCCTTAGGATGAAAGAGAAGTCATGAGACTTTCATACGTAAGCTTCGGGAATTCCATCCGCCCACATGCATCCGTTACAGCCAACATATTTCCAAGCTACTTCAAAAACCTAACTAACCTAACAACTTAAGTAGATTTTTGTATTTATTATCAACATCAATATCATGTTTCAAAATGAGTAAGGTAATACAGTAGTTATAAATCGTCAATTTAGCCTTAACCTAAGCGTAACAGATGTATGATCAAAACGTTGTATTATGTTCTGGATGAAAAATAAATCAAATCAAACTCAATCAGTAATGAACAGTTTACCTTTCGTTTTGAACGCAGACTGTAAAGCAACAAATGAGTGGTTGAATCATCGTATTTAGAATGCAATTAGCACACATACGCTGACTGACTAGCATCCCTGATTCGAGGTTTTAAGGGTTTTGACAGGATTGAACTTCTAAAATCAGTATTTTATCCTTTTCAATTGAAAAAATACGACTTCCATGTTTCCTGCATCTGCCGAGTATTAGCCACACATCTGTTACATTACAGGCGTAATGTAACCGTGAAATGTTTAGTTCATCATTTCGAGAATACAGACGCGTCGTATTTTCAGTAATGCGATCGTGACACATGTGCCGTCTTACCAACATCCACGATTGAAGTTTTTCAGAGATATTTCCGCCTCGACTTTAAAAACGACGGTATTTTCTGCACAGTCCGTCGTTGATTGTTTTTGACTTCCATACAGCTAGCGTTCGATATATTTACAGTACGTCCGGAAGGCTAACTTGCCCAGCACAGATCAATCCAGTTGGATTGTAGGAATATAAATCGATACATCATTTAACGATTGAACCGTTACACCACTAAGACCGGACCGACCGGACCGATAGCGAGATAGAAGGGAAGGACCGAATCTGGTACACATACAGAGAGGCCTTCGGCAAGAAGAAACCCTTCTTTCCCGCTGATGTGTCAAGGGTGAAATACAACTTCCATCTGCTGAGCCATCTGAAAACATCCAGCTCCTCTCTTCTAGGACACGATATGGCCGCTTCATAGCGTGCCAGGCTGCGGGCGGAGAATGTAGCTCCCAGGCAACAGCTGAGCTTTCGCGGGCATCCGGGGTGAACCAAGTGAGTCGTGCATGTATGTGTGTAAAGGAGGTTAGTAATATGTTTCCTATTCATCTAAATGTGCTCTTGCATAGCTGAAATGCATATAAGCCAGATTGTCTGTGTCCAACAAAAGGAAAAGTAGCCTGGAGGTAACAGAAATCAGTGATTCAAATAATATCTTCAAAATGAGGTTAGTTGGTTTGAACAAAGCATTGCAAGCTTAATTTGTACTTTAAAAATGCACAATATTTGCATAAATTGGGTGTGTCTATTAGAACGTGAAAAATGGTCTCACTGCAGGAACAGTCAGTGAAGATCAGCTTCATTTCGGAACTGGCCACATTGGACTTCATGACAGGCTAGGACTCAGCCTCATCTTGGCTTTTACACCCACTTCTTATTTTTATTGATTTATTTTTGTCGGTGTGTCATATTATGGGTTATCAAAACCAGTTGCTGAGGAAAAGAACAATACCCAAGTTCAAACAATATGTGGACTGCAAATAAATATGGGGAGCTCCCATAAGGGAGCTCCCCATATTTATGCAAACATCCCAGAGTCATACAACATGTCCCGCTTCCCCCACCGCAGACATTCAGACCAACCAGCTGTTATTCTAATACAAGCACACAAACCACTGACAAAACAACATAGGTCTGAGATTACAAACATTAGGGCCTGGCCAGAAGGAGCAGCCTGAGTTTTGCTGGGATATACAGGATGCAAGGCTGGGAGGTGGAGCAAAATTGAACAGAGGAGGATGACCTACGATAACGGGCGGCTCTGTTAATCTGGAAGAGTTCGGTGAGATACTGAGGGGCCAGGTTATTGATGGCTTTCAATGTGAGAAAGAGGATCTTGTAGGAGATGTGGTGGGTAATGGCCAGCTCGTAAAGTTGTTGTAGGTCAGGTGTGTTGTGAATTGTTTGAGGGATGGACGGAGATGGGAGATGTTGCGGAGGTGAAAGTAGGCAGACCAGGTGATGGAGTTAATGTGTGTAACCTGAAATGAGAGAGTGATTTCACTGTTCACTGTGAGAGGCAGTTATGAAAGGGGTCAGCGAATGAAAACAGGCTTCACCAAGACAAGTCGAGTTGGCAAGTGGATGGTTAAGATTGGTCGATAAAGTGCTGTATTTCAGAAGCAGAGGGCAGTTTGAAGCTCGAAAGTGGACGGTTGACGGTGGTCGGACCAGCGAGGGGAGATGAGAGCTAATTGTAGGTGGATATTGGCAATGTTTGTGTTTAAAACTGTCCTTATGGAGTTACCTTGTTCTGTGGAATAGAAGTGGGCACAATGTGTTGTTGACTATGGAGAAATGTTGCTTGAGTAGTCATGGGATTTTTGCAGTGGAGAGCATGTCTTTATAGTGTAGACTGTGAGTTGTGTACATACTCTATTCTTGTGGATAGTGAGGCCATTTTTTATAGAGGCATTCTAGTTGACGTCCTTTAACTTTCAGTTTATGGAGTTCAGGTGTGAACCAAGCAGTAGTGATTAAAGTACACACTCCAAATTAGTAAGGGAGCTAGGGAATCCAGGAGTTTGTGGTCCATTATTGCAGGGTGTGAAAGGTTCATCAAGGGTGGATGAGTAGTTAATGCTTGGGAGACTTTCAATACCAGCAGTGAGAGAAGATAAATGAATGTCCTTTATGTTATGGAGTGAGACAAAACGGGATTGTTTGCTTTTTGAAAGTAAAATATTGACATTAAATGAGACTAGTTTGTGAAAAGAAGCTGGTGGGTCGGCTGCAGAACAGTTGAAAGGGTGTTGCCCCTTTCAAAAAGAAAGCAAACGAGGCCCAGAACCTGTCCTTAAGAGTAGGTAGGGAAATCAACATATTGTTGTCAACCAAAACTGTCCAAAAATGGATATGAATTATGTCGTGTAGGGGCTATTTATATTGTCAAAATCAAAATTAAAAGTCACCAAGCAGGATTAAGTCAGCGGTTAATGATGCGATGTGTGTGAGAGACAGGCGAGACGTTCCACTTCTCGTGGTGAACCATCATGAGACCTCCTCCCCGTCCAGTACCACGAGCTGAACAGATGCAAACAACCCTAATAGTGAGGGTGGAGGACTTTAAATACTGAGGGTCAACACTCCAGCGCAATGGTGAATGGGAAAAGGAGGTGAAAATATGGATCCAAGCAGGTTGGAATGGGTGGGGGAAAGTTTCAGGTGTGTTATGTGATAGAAGAGTCTTTGCTAGGATGAGGGAGAATGTTTCTAAGACAGTAGTGAGGCCAGTCATGATGTATGGCCTACAGACTGAGATACGGAATATGTTGACGAACAGTGTATTTCACAGTGTACTTAAAAAAATCTGGGTTAAATTATCCATCCATCCATTTTCTTCCGCTTAGCCGAGATCGGGTTGCGGGGGCAGTAACTTTAGCAGGGAAGCCCAGACTTCCTTCTGCCCAGCCACTTCATGCAGCTCCTCCGGGGGGACCCCGAGGCGTTCCCAGGCCAGCCAGGAGACCATAGTCTTTCCAGCATTTCCTGGGTCATCCCCGGGGTCTCTTCCCGGTGGAACACCTCACCTGGGAGGCATCCAGGAGGCATTCTAATCAGATTCCCGAGCCACCTCATCTGACTACTCGCAATGGGGAGGAGCAGCAGCTCTACTCTGACCCTCTCCAGGATGACCGAGCTTCTCACCCTATCTCTAAGGGACAGCCCGGACACCCTGCGGAGGAAACACATTTCGGCCGCTTGTATCCGAAATCTGGTTCTTTTGGTCACGACCCACAGCTCGTGACCATAGGTGAGGGTAGGAATGTAGATTGACCGGTAAATTGATAGCGTCGCCTTTCAGCTTAGCTCCTGCTTCACCACAACGGACCAATACAAAGTTTGCATCACTGCAGACGCTGCACCGATTCGCATGTCGATCTCCCGTTTCATTCGTCCTTCACTTGTCAACAAGACCCCAAGATACTTTAACTCCTCCACTTGGGGCAAAATCTCATCCCCGACCTGGAGAGGGCACTCCACCCTTTTCAAACTGAGGACCATGGTCTCAGATTTTGAGGTACTGTTTTTAATCCCAGCCGCTTCACACTCCGCTGCAAACCGCTCCAGTGAGACTTCAAGCTCACGGCTTAATGAAGCCAACAGAACCACATCATTTGCAAAAAGCAGAGATGCAAAACTGAGGCCACCAAACCGGACTTCCTCCACACCTTGGCTGCGCCTAGAAATCATCCATAAAAGTTATGAACAGAAACAGTGACAAAGTGTTGTGTGTTATGCGTCATGTGCCTTGGCAGAGTCCAACCCACACCGGAAACGAATCTGACTGACTGCCAGCAATGCGGACCAAACTCTGACACTGGTCTTACAGGGACCGAACAGCCCGTATCAGGGGGTTCGCCCGTATCAGGGGGTTCGGTACCCCATACTCCCGAAGCACCCCGCTCAGGACTCCCAGAGGGACACGGTCGAATGCCTTCTCCAAGTCCATCCTCAAAAAGGCCCAGCAGTACTTCCTGCGGCTTCTGAGGAAGCACGGCCTGCCACAGTAGCTGTTGAGGCAGTTCTACACAGCAGACATCAAATCAGTCCTGTGTTCATCCATCACAGTCTGGTTTGGTGCTGCAACAAAAAAGGGCAAATGCCGACTGCAACGGACAACCAAAACTGCTGAAAAGATTGTCGGTACCCCCCTACCCACCCTTACACACTGCCAGAACTAAGACAAGAGCATGCAAAATCCTCTTGGACCATCCACATCCTGGTCACCACCTCTTCCAGCTCCATCCCTCAGATAGGCGCTATCGATCAATGCAAATTAAAACAAGCAGACATTCCAACAGCTTCATCCCTCTTGCCATTAACTCCTTAAACAGTTAACTTCCATTTCCATTGTAACATGCTGCCAATTTCTGTGGGGTCAATTCTACATTACTCGTGCACTCACTGTAGTAGTCTCGCCACCCTGCACTATTTGCATATCTGTTGTTGACCAATACTGGCCACTCATGTGCTTGAGAAGTATCTGCTCCATTTGCACAATTGACATTGTCCCAGATGATCGCACTACTAGTCACTTTAAACTGCATACATTTCTTGAAGTGTCTGTGCCATTTGCACAATGGTCACTGCACCAGACTATTGTTCTATTAGTCATTTCAAACTGCTCTAATTGCCAGAGGACTCAGCATCATTTTGCACAATTGTAAAAAAAAAACATAGTTATAGTGGTAACTTTTTATTGCTCAGTGACTGTGTTTTTATGTTGTTATGTCTCAAAAGTATTCTTTGTCAATTGACTGTCTGTTGTCGTACTAGAGATACCGGAGACAAATTCCTTGTGTGTTTTTTACAAACTTGCCAAATAAAGATGATTCTGATTCTGATAAAAGATATTGTCCCCACGGTTGCCTTGTCACGGCCCTCTTCGCCATTCACCCGAACCAAGAGGACGTGCTCAGACCCGTTTTGCCAAATGCGGAAGAAGGTTGCGCATATACCGGATTGTTACACTATTTTGCTTTGGTTCATCCCTACCTCTGTACTATGCTAGTTACCTATTCTTTGTTTCTTTCTTCCTTTGTTTCTCTCTTTCTTTCTTTCTTTCTTCCTTTCATTCAGTCTTATTCTTTTCCTCCTTTCACTGCAGAGGTGTTCCTGCTCCAAGGACTGAGGACAACAACTGAACCATTCAATTTGCAATAATGATTTTCGTAGTAAAGCACATCAATCAACCACCCTATAAATAGCTTGTATAGTGTGTACAACACTCACCTGGCTTGCCTGTTAGCAGGATGTGTTTTGGGATAGTGACTCTGTCCTCTGAGTTGCGGGCCCAGTCCACCATGCCCCTCCAGCCCTTCATTGGGAAGCTGATATCTGCGTTACTCAGCATTGGACGCTTGTGGATGCTCAAAACTGTAGCAGAGATGACAGAAATTATTAATGCATTACCTAATAATACCCTGGACTCAATTAGTCTGGATGAAACAAACCAGTAAAGAATGCATGAATGAGGACTGCAGAACACTGCAAATAATAGCTGGTTCATATAAATACACTGTGATGTTAACAACACCAAATAAAGCAAATGGAAAGAAATCCAGTTGCTAATGTTCAGCTAGATAGATAGATAAATAAAGAAATATATAGATAGGACGTATATATATATTTAAATTGTTTTAAAAGGTAATCAGTCGATTGTTTTGATAACGCACTGGATTTAAGCATTGCCGTTAACACAGCAGTTAGCACTGTCAAGATTACTTTCTTCTTTGTCTCTTTTCTCCTTCATTTCCTTTTCTACGCCCCAAAACTAGTCACTCCTTTCCGTAGTGCCCCTAGTGGTTGAACGAGACACCACAGTATGTGTGTGTGTGTGTTGTTTTTCTGTCTCGTGGACGGCAGACGAGGAGGACACGAGCGAGAATGTTTCAGGCTCACGTTTGAGCTACAAAGTGCAGGTTTGTTGATTTATTTAGCTCTCTGTGTATTATTAACACTACTGCTAAAATATTTTCCTCATGAAAACCTCACAATACTTTGTTTTAGTCGCTACTATTTAACTGTTTTGAATAGGGATTCTCAAACTGGGTCCGGCTAGGAACTCCTTACAGTGGAGACATGTTTCCAAGGACCACTTCATAATTCTAACACCAATTAAACATCTCTTTTCTTGGAAAACAATGGCTCAGCAAGTAAAATCATAGCGGAAATAATATAATGAAAAATAAGTTTCTGCTTTCCCCCATTGTTTTATTGCAAAGCAATACAAATCTATCAACTTTTATAAAGCAGACTCATAGTCCATTGGAAAACACATAAAGTACGGTACACAATAAGACATAAAACAATCAGAATCCTCTTTATTTGTCAAAAGTACGTCAAAAACACACAAGGAATTTGTCTCCGGTAGTTGGAGCCGCTCTAGTACGACAATAGACAGCCATTTTGACAATAAATACTTTTGAAACATAAAAACATTAAAACACACTACGGAGAGTCACTTAGCCTCTAGTAATTTAATGGCAAGAGGGAAGAAGCTGTTGGAATGTCTTCTGGTTTTAGTTTGCATAGATCAATTGCACCTACCTGAGGGAAGGAGCTGGAAGAGGTGTGACCAGAATGTGGAGGGTACAAGAGGATTTTGCATGCTCTTGTCTTAGTTCTGGCAGCGTGCAAGTCCTCAAGGGTGGGTAGGGGGGTATCGACGATTTTTCCGGCAGTCCTGATTGTCCGTTTCAGTCGGAGCTTGTCCATTTTTGTGGCAGCACCAAACCAGACTGTGATGGATGAACACAGGACTGATTCGATGAATGCTGCTCCTGTGGCAGGCCGTGCTTTCTCAGAAGCCGCAGGAAGTACATACTCTGCTGGGCCTTTTTGAAGATCGAGTTGATGTTGGTCTCCCACTTCAGATCCTGAGGTACTGTAATTCCCAGGAACTTGAAGGTTTCGACGGTTGACACAGGGCAGTTGAACAGCGTGAGGGGCAGCTGTGGTGAAGGATGCTTCCTGAAGTCGACAATCATCTCTACAGAATTGAGCAAGTTCAGCTCCGGGTTGTGTCGCCCGCACCAAAGCTCCAGCTGCTCCACTTACTGTCGATACGCAGACTCGTCACCGTCTTCGATGAGGCCGACAGTGGTGTCGTCTGCAAACTTCAGGAGTTTCACAGCTGGGTGCATTGAGGTGCAGTCGTTCGTGTAGAGAGAGAGAAAAGCAGAGGAGAGAGGACACATCCTTGGGGCCCCCCCGATGCTGGTGGTGCGTGTGGATGAGGTGGTGTCTCCCGGCCTCACCTGGTATGTCCTGCCCATCAGGAAGTTGTAAATCCATTGGCAGTTGGCAGGCGAAACGCTGAGCTGGAGAAGCTTGGAGGAGAAGAGTTCCGGGATTTGGTATTGAACGTAGAGCTGAAAGCCACGAACAGGATCCTGTTGAGGTGTTCTCGGATGAAGTGTAGTCCCATGTTGACTGCGTCATCCACAGACCTGTTTGCTTGATAGGCAAACTGCAAGGGGTCCAGCAGGGGTCCTGTGACGCTCATGAGGTGGTCCAGCACAATGCTTTCAAAGGATTTTATGACCGCAGATGTCAGGACGACATATCTGTAGTCATTCAGACCTGAGATTGCAGGTTTCTTGGGGACTGGGATGATGGTGGAGCGTGTGAAACAGGATGGTACTTCATGCAGTTCCAGAGATTTATTGAAGATCTGTGTGAAGACTGGAGCGAGCCGGTCCACGCAGACTTTGAGGCAGGATGGGACACAAGGTCTGGGCATGCTGCTTTGTTGATCTTTTGTAGTTTGAAGATGCGTCTCACATCCTGTTCATGAACAGTTAACGGAGAAGTCAGAGCTGCGATGGTGGTACAGCTGAGTGGTTGTGGGGTGTAAACGTGTTCTTTCCAAATCTGCAGTAGAAGGTGTTCAAGTCGTCAGCTTGTTCTCTTTTGTTCTCTGCTTGGGGGGATGGTGGCTTGTAGTTGGTTAGCGATTTTAATCCATACTGACTTAAGTAAACTGTTTTTCCTTCTTTTCTGGATAATTTCTCTTTGGGATGTTAATTTCTTTTGTCATCTGATTTCTAGCACAATTGTACAGGGCTCTGTGCCCACTTTGATAGGCATCCTCTTTCGCCCGGCAAAGTTGCTTCAGTTTGGCAGTGAACCGCAGCTTGTTGTTATTGAACATGCGAAACGTCTTCGTACATTTGTACATCTGGAAAATACTTATATTTTAATGACCATAATAATTTTTTACCCAATGCCCTTACAAGAACACAACAAGCATCCACAAAATTTAATCTACACTGTGCAGTATTCAGGTATTCATTTCACAGTCACGCTGGATGAATTTTTGGCGAAAATGTTCCTGAATCGATTTCCAGCCAATGAATCGTTACAGGTCGTATCGTTCTAAATGAATCAATATCATCCTTGAATCAAATCGGCAACCACGAAAATCGTTGCTAAAACGAATCGTTACACCCCAAATAGATTGATAGCTAGATTGATAGCTCTAACTTTGGAGTTCAGGGCCCAGTGCCCCAACAGATCCAACATATGACACTGTTTGTCTTCCCATATATGGATTTTATGTGCAATGCAGAACAGTGATTTATTTGTGATATCAATAAATAATCAGAACTATTTTCATAGGAGCGGCACGGTGGACGACTGGTTAGCACATCTGCCTCACAGTTCTGAGGACCGGGGTTCAAATTCTGACCCCGCCTGTGGGGAGTTTGCATGTTCTTCCCGTGCCTGCGTGGGTTTTCTCCGGGTACTCTGGTTTCCTCCCACATCCCCAAAACATGCATGATAGGTTAATTGAAGACTCTAAATTGCCCGTAAGTGTGAATGGTTGTTTGTTTATATGTGCCCTGCGATTGGCTGGCGACCAGTTCAGGGTGTACCCTGCCTCTCGCCCGAAGATAGCTGGGATAGGTTATCTTATATTTACATAATTATTATATCAATGGTCACCGATGGTGTCGTGGTACACTCGCCTGACTTTGGTGTGGGCAGTGTGGGTTCAGTTCCCACTAAGTGACGGTGTGAATGTGGGTGCGAAAGGTTGTCCGTGCCCTGCGACTGACTGGCGACCAGTTCAAGTGTAGTCTGCCTTTCGCCCGAAGTCTGCTGGGATAGGCTCCAGCGCCCCGCGACCCTAACCAGGATAAGCGGTGTTGAGAATGGATGGTTGGATGGATTATATTAATGTACTCTAAAAATCCTTCTTGAACCGTCACCTTATCGTGGTGGAGGGGTTTGTGTGTCCCAATGATCATAGGAGCTAAGTTGTCTGGGGTGAGGGACCAGACAAAGCACGGCTCAAAGACCCCTTACCTGTGGTAGGGGCCATAGGGGTCAGGTGCAGTGCAAGCTGGGCGGTGGCTGAAGGTGGGGACCTCGGCGATCCGATCCCCGGCTACAGAAGCTGGCTCTAGGGACATGGAATGTCACCTCTCTGGCAGGGAATGAGCCCAAGCTGGTGTGTGAGGTCGAGAAGTTCCGACGAGATATAGTCGGACTCGCCTCCACGCACAGGTTGGGCTCTGGTACCAGTCCTCTCGAGAGGGGTTGGACTCTCTTTTCACTCTGGAGTAGCCCACGGTGAGAGGCGCCGAGCAGGTGTGGGTATACTAATTGTCCCGCGGCTCGGCGCCTGTATGTTGGGGTTGAGAGAGTAGCCTCCCTCCGCCTTCGGGTGGGGGGATGGGTCCTGACTGTTGTTTGTGCCTATGCACCAAACAGCAGTTCAGAGCACCCACACTTTTTGGAGTCCTTAGAGTGGGTGATGGAGAGCGCTCCCGCTGGGGACTCCATCGTTCTGCTGGGTGACTTCAATGCTCACGTGGGCAATGACAGTGAGATCTGGAAGGGTGTGATTGGGAGGAACGGCCCCCCCCGATCAGAACCCGAGCGGTGTTCTGTCATTGGACTTCTTTGCTCATCACGGATTGTCCATAACGAACACCATGTTCAAGCATAAGGGTGTGCACTTGGCACTAGGACACCCTAAGTCGCAGTTCGATGATCGACTTTGTGGTCGTGTCATCGGACTTGCGGCCGCATGTCTTGGACACTCGGGTGAAGAGAGGGGTGGAGCTGTCAACTGATCACCACCTGGTGATGAGTTGGCTCCGATGGTGGGGGAAGATGCCAGTCCAACATGGCAGGCCCAAACGTATTGTGAAGGTCTGCTGGGAACGTCTGGAGGAATCTCCTGTCAGAAGGAGTTTCAACTCCCACCTCCGACAGAACTTTGCTCATGTTCCGGGGGAGGTGGGTGACATCGAGTCCGAGTGGACCATGTTCCGCGCCTCCATTGCTGAGGTGGCTGACCTGAGCTGTGGCCGTAAGGTGGTTGGTGCCTGTCGTGGTGGAAATCCCTGAACCCGTTGGTGGACACCAACGGTGAGGGATGCCGTCAAGCTGAAGAAGGAGTCCTATTGGGCCTTTTTGGCCTGTGGGTCTCCTGAAGCAGCTGATGGGTACCGGGTGGCCACGCGGAATGCAGCGTTGGTGGTCGCTGAAGCAAAAACTCGGGCAGGGGAGGAGTTCGGTGAGGCCATTGAGAAAGACTTCCGGACAGCTTCTAGGAAATTCTGGTCCATCATCCAGCGTCTCAGGAGGGGGAAGCAGTGCGCCATCAACACTGTGTATAGTGGGGATGGAGCACTGCTGACCTCGACTCGGGACGTTGTGAGTCAGTGGGGAGAATACTTTGAAGACCTCCTCAATTCCACCGACACGCCTTACCATTAGGGAGCAGAGTAGAGCTTCTCTGAGGCAGGCTCTACTACCTCTGGGGTTGAATTCACCGAGGTGGTTAAAAAGCTCCTCGGTGGCAAGGCCCCGTGGGTCGATGAGATTCGCCCGGAGTTCCTCAAGGCTCTGGATGTTGTAGGGCTGTCCTGGTTAACACGCCTCTGCAACATCACGTGGACATCGGGGACAGTGCCTTTGGATTGGCAGACCTCAGCCTCCCTGGTAAGGTCTATTCAGGGGTGCTGGAGAAAGGGTCCATCGGTAAGTTGAATCTCAGATTCAGGAGGAGCAGTGTGGTTTTCGTCCTGGGCGTGGAACAGTGGACCAGCTCTACACCCTTGGCAGCGTCCTCGAGGATGCATGGGAGTTCGTCCAACCAGTCTACATGTGTTTTGTGGACTTGGAGAAAGCGTTCGACACATGCGCACACACACACACACACACCTACACACACATACATACACACACACAGGCGGCCCTCTGCTACACAGCGCGTTGTGGGCGGTCATGATAGCCTACAATGTAGGCTATGTAGGCTATAAGGCTCCGGGTCCAGACCCAGAAGCAGTCCCATATGGACCCACACGGACGCCCACCATAGCAAAAAGAGTAAGGTTATGATTCAAGACATAAACGGCGCTTTTATTTTAAGCAGCACAGCATTACAAGCTTTACGGTAGTGACGAACCATACCGACCAATCAGATACGAGTTCAGCCCCCCCCCCCCCCCCCCCCCCCCCCGTCAAATCATCATCTCAGGTGGTAATCACTGATAGTGCGCAGTCCAGACAGTCGAGAAGAAATGTATCAGGGGAGAGAGAAAGAGACTCGGCGTGGAAGTTGAGTTAAAGATGGAGAAATGCCATCATGAAACAAGATCTAAAGGTTTTGAACAAACATAACCTCTAAAACGGGCGGCACGGTGGCCGACTGGTTAGAGCGTCAGCCTCACAGTTCTGAGGACCGGGGTTCAATCCCCGGCCCCGCCTGTGTGAAGTTTGCATGTTCTCCCCGTGCCTGCGTGGGTTTTCTCCGGGCACTGCGGTTTCCTCCCACATCCCAAAAACATGCATTCATTGGAGACTCTAAATTGCCCGTAGGTGTGAATGTGAGTGCGAATGGTTGTTTGTTTCTATGTGCCCTGCGATTGGCTGGCAACCAGTTCAGGGTGTACCCCGCCTCCTGCCCGATGATAGCTGGGATAGACTCCAGCACGCCCGCGACCCTAGTGAGGAGAAGCGGCTCAGAAAATGGATGGAAATGGAAATCGCATCTCAAGTGGAGCAGGAGCCAGTGTCTGGGTAATGTCATCATACTTTCTGAGGAGGAGGATAAGTGGCTCAGATTTATGCATGGATGGTACACACTGAACTGGTTTCCATCCAAGGGGTAGATGAGAAAGCACCTGAATACTTGCACCATCTCATGGGCGTTTGTGAGAGCCATTCTGGACTTACTAAACCGGCCAGTTTCGACGGTGACAAGAGCCCTTTCGAGTCCATTTTGAAGGCAGCATTTATGGATGGTCTACGTTCCCCATTGACCAGAATCATGGCCTCTACACTGATTGGCGGCTGCCCAAACAACCGCCTGGCAGAAATCATGTGACGTGCCAAGCATGCTGAGACAAAAGGACGCGACCAAAAGAAGAAGAAAGAGGATGAATCAGCAAAGGCATCGCTGAATGCGTACCTTGCCATGACTGCACTTGTTCAAGGGTAATCTCGAGGTTGAGGACATGCCAGGAGACGTGCTAGGGCAGGAGAGGCAGGAGTAAGGTAATGACCAAAATTTACAGATTTATATTGAAGATATCAATATAATATAAATTACATATGAAGAATCTTCAATTGATTTCTTAGTATATACATGTTTTGCATTTTTATAATAGGTAGATCATTTTGACTTGGTCATTTTGCTGAAAAAGTGTGAGCACCCCTGATCTACACAGACTCCCGTTATGCCTTTGTCGTGGTCCATGACTTTGGCGCCATCTGGCGCCACCGCAAATTTTTTAAATCTGACGGCAAACATATTCTTCACCATGACAAGGTTGCAGCTCTTCTTGATGCCATTCTTCTACCTTCTGCCACCGCGTACGGCACACACCAACATCTCTGACCCTGTCTCTCAAGGGAATGCAAGTCCAGATCCCGCCGCCAAGGCTGCATCGCGCCTACCTCCTCCATCATTCCACCTCTCCTCTTCCCTCACCGCTGCTCACACACCCCCTCCCTTCCTCACGCTGACCTTCACTCACTGTCTACTCCCACTGAGCGCACTTTGTGCGACAGTGCGGGGCAACCTCTGATGACGGCGTGTGGATGGGCCCTGGTCTCCCTCGGCGTCTCTTCTTTTGTTATGCTAAAACGACACACGGGTTAGACCGTGTTAGACCATGCACCCCTACTGTTTTGACTAGGCTTTACACGATCAGGATTTTTGGACTTTAAATAAACAATAACCAATCACCGATCCGATCAAAAGATGGAGCAATGTCTCTGTTTACATGACTTGTTTATTCATTGTATATACTTGTGTATACTTGAGTATCTTCAAACGTATTCTTTATCATTTTAGACAAAAGTTAAAACATCAATGACCTCTACGGTGCATTCAAGGATTGGCCACTGACATAAATTTAGGTCAACTCACCATTACAACATCCACATAACAGAAATTATGGGTGCTAACTGACTGTAATTAAATTACTTTAATAAATACTGTTAATGACACGCTGACTCTAACTTTCTCACTGTCTCGGCTATATGGATGGGTGTTGTCCAGAGTTTGCGTCCGTTTGGCTTCTCCTTTGGTTTTTTTGTTCTTGTTTTTTTTTCCACACTGCGTTGCTTGAACGCGGCATGCTCCTCCTTGTGTACATTCTTCAGGTGCCCGATCAAATTTGTTGTGTTGAAGCATTTAGATGACGTTCCCAATGACGTACTTCAGTTGTTCACAGACTGCAAATTGTGTGTTGTTTGTCCGAGGCACCACACAAAATAGTCCCACACCGACGACGTGTTTTTTCACCAACAAGATTGAAAAAAACTTCAGATAGACGCCGTCAGATAGTGACAGTACTACGCCACAAGACACGGAACAAGGCTAAAAATAAACTTTGGATTCATACGCGACGGCGAGGCGGAGTAAATGTCTTGTGCAGAGCCGATCGATGACGTCATTGATCGGATCGGCGAATTATGACATGAAAGCCGATCGGCCGATCAGCATAAAATGCTAATTTCGGCCGATACCGATCAGGCCGATCAGATCGGTGGAAAGTCTAGTTTTGACAGACCACTCATACATTATCTCTGCCACATCCTGTTCCCGTTGTCACAGACAGGCCCAATTTAAAGAACACAATCTAAGTTATGGTTTTTCTCGTTTTGTTAACACTACCCTGACCATTCTTGAGGCTACACGTGTGGAAATTAATGCAATTTGTGAAGTAGCCCTCCAAAAGCGCATGGCACTTGATCTGCTTTTGGCTTCTCAGGGCGGTATTTGTAGCCTCTAGAACCAAACCTGTTGCACATACATTCCTGACAATGCTGGCGATACAGGCGCCATAACCAGTGGCATTAAAATGTTATAGAGCTTTTTAAGAGATGGAAAATGCACATTTTTATGGTGGCAGCTGGCGTACAAAGAATCAGAAAAGTTGTCCAAGAGCCAAGGACCACCTGTGGAGAGCTTCAAAAAGACCTACAATTAGCAGGTACTGTTGTCACAAGGAAAACAGTGAGTAATGCACTCCGCCACCATGGCCTGTATGCACGCTCACCACGCAAGACCCCATTGCTTGAAAACATGTCAAAAGCTCGTTTAAAGTTTGCTGAATAACATTTGGACAAACCAGTTAAATACTGGGAGAATATGGTCTGGTCGGATGAGAGCAAAATCAAACTGTTTGGATGCCATAATGCACACCACATTTACCCGAAAAACACGATACCAACGGCGAAGTTCGGAGGTGGGAACATGATGGTGTGGGGCTGCTTTTCAGCAAATGGTACTGGTAAACTTCACATTATATACATGCGAATAAGTCGCCTTTTGGCGAAATTTACCGTTTTGAAATCAAAATAAGCCATTTACGTGAATCATATAGATCCGGTGAGTTTTTCCTGCGGTGGTGGGGGTAGCTGTAGTCATAGGCTGTTTCGTTCTCCTTGAACGCTGGCAGCTAGTGGTAAGAGTACTTTTACTCCGTGACAATGATCTAAATGTTGCTGGCAACTTTTATTTATCAATTATTACTTATTTATCAACTATTTTGTGCGCAAGACTATGACTTTGACTTCCGCATTGGCCGCTGTTTGCATTAATCTAATTTAAGCGCTAGTGACGTTTAAGTCTAGTTCACCAATCAAATGACACAAGAAAGTCACATGACCTCAAACAACGTCTTCTATTGGGCTTCCCTGTCATAGGTATTAACACTAGACAAGCCAGCCCGGCTGATCGTCGTGACTAAGTAGCCATGATTTGGGGAAAGTCATCGTTACAACTCTTGTTTACATTTAGATGAACAAAAACATCTTTCATGTTTTGTAGTATTTGTAGTATAAATTTGTAATTTACTTCAAAGTTTTAGGATGACTCTTTTGTACCCAAGACCACGCTCATAGTACTACCGCCACATTAACGAGAGTGTTAATACATTAACTGCATGGGACTGGTGTTACATAACATAAACGTAGATGTTGTTTGTCATTGTTCTTCGTATCATATATTGTCTGTTCGTACCCAGACTGTGCCTGGGCTGCTTCGACGAGCAACATGGCACGTACACGAGTGGCGGCAAGCAACGTGACGTACGAAGATGACGACAGATTCCACAGAATCTGATATACGGGAAGGAGGAGCATGGCAGAATGGGTAATTGATTCTGGACAATTTTATATGCTGTTGTTGATATATAGGTGGAACCTAACTCGCTTTTCCAAAGCCACCAAAACAATGACAGTGAACACCAGGACCCACAGTTCATTCAACTTGTGAGTCATGATAACTATGATGACTAAAGTATTTCGAACAGAATACCATTCAGCACAGCTAAACACAGTGATCACAATGTGTTGAACAGGGTCACCTGCTTGTTTCAGACTCTTTGACACCTGTCTGACTTTGTGGTGTTTGAGGACGCGCACAGGGACATTTCCCCACTTGCTGAGTACTTCTCATGTCACCTATTTAATGAATCAATCATTGTAAATCTTAGAACATTATTTTTGTTTTCCGATACAGCAGTGTTCAAGCCAAAGGAAATAGGAAACATCGGAAGCATGCTGCAGAACACCTGAAACATACTCCATTAAAAAGAGGAAGATACCATTTTGTGAAGCAGATTCTCCTTGAATTATTTTCATGTCGTCACTGAGGAATGTACACACTCGAAGCTTACTCGGCCAGGGGTGGACAAACCTTTTGGCTCAGGGGCCACATTGGCTTTTAAAATTTGACAGGCGGGCCAAGCCAATGAATCAATAATAAACAAAAAAAAGCGTGGTAGTGTTCATACTTACATTTTCTTATAATGGGAACAGTGTTGTTGATCATCTTATTTTGCCAGTGCATCAAAGTCTAGTGTTAGTTTTGTCGTGGCCCTTCTCAGAACACATCTGAGGTGTTCATCACTCAGCTGGGATCTCGAGGATGCTTTGGTGGTGTTCATCACACTAAAAGTCAGCAACAGTTTCTTCAAGAAACTTAATAAACTGCCGATGCCGAAGTCCCCTCACACAAATGAAGTTAAGTTTCACAACTGTTTTTACTTCCTGGTCAAGCTACAGTACAAATCTCCCTGTGCCTGCGTGGGGTTTCCGCCCACTTCCCAAAAACATGCGTGGTAGGTTAATTGACAACTCTAAATTGCCCGTAGGTGTGAATGCGAGTGCGGATGGTTGTTTGTCTGTATGTGCCCTGCAGATTGGATGGCAACCAGTTCAGGGTGTACCCCGCCTCTCGCCCGACGACAGCTGGGATAGGCTCCAGCACGCCCGCGACCCTAGTGAGGAGAAGCGCGACAGAAAATGGATGGATGGATGGATGGATGGATGGACAACGTCCCAACTTCATTGGAACTGGGCTTGTGTATATATATCCATCCATCCATGAACCCGGGTCCTCAGAACTGTGAGGCTGATGCTCTAACCGGTCGTCCACCGTGCCGTACATATACATATATATATATATGTATATACACACACACATACACACACTACATTGTTAATCAGGTTTACTGTTATGTATATGCATTGGGTGGAAAGACTTGATAGCACGAGTGTGGAATTTCAGAAGTTTAAGCAGTTGTGCCACCATTGGGTCATCTTTTGCCCATTTTTTTTTATATTGCTGCAAAAACCCTAACCCAAGAAACGGAGTGACAATGGACATGAATAGTCTCAAGACTTACCTATGTTATCAGTCACTTCATACATGTCTTGAAAGTCTTTCATTCTCAGACCAACGACATCCACAAAATCTTCAATCAGGCGGAACAGCTCCTTGATGTTCGGGCCCAGCTGTGGGAGACAATGTAAAATGTAACAAAATGGTTATTTCAAACAAGTTATTTATTTATTTTGTAATACTTATTATGATATCTGAATGCAAATTCAACTCATACATTGCTGTGTATTTTTCTTCCACACCATGCAGAGAACCATACCACAAACATGAAGGTTATAAAATGTATTTTCATCCACAGCAGGACGTTAACTGTGGCCCTGTGGTTTCAAAGCACTCGTCTTCAATTTTGACTATACAATTATTTGATCCCCTGCGAAATTTTAAGTTTGCCTTCTTTCAAAGAAATGAACAACAAAATCTGAAATGTGTATTAATATTTATTTATTCTGGTAATGATAAAGACAAATGATAAAATGTTGATTTGAATGAGTGAAATAAGTATTTGATCAACGACAACTCAGCCAGAATTGGCTGGTGCCCATGTGGCATACAGCTGTGCTCAATCAACTGATAACCAATACCTCTGATCTCAACCCATCATGCATATTAAGTAGGGGTTGAACCGACGAGTCGATGCATCGACTTTACCACGCCGCGATGACGTTGATTAATCGTCAGTCACGTCTTTTGGACACAACGCGGATGCCTTGCTGAAATCAACAAGTGGTGGGTTCGTGCAACAAACTAGCAGCATGCTTCAAGCGTGTGGAAATAATTAAGAATGAGATTGTCCTGTCTGAGCCATCATCTTATCATGGTTTGTGTGTCCCAATGATCCGAGGACTGATGTCATCTGGGGCTTCATGCCCATGGTAGGGTTATGCATGGCAAACAGGTCTTAGGTAAGGGGCCACACAAAGCTGTGGAATACATTTTCCCCCGCCTTGAAGTGGGTCACCCCTCTGGAGCCAGGCCTGGGGGTGGGGATGGTGAGCGCCTGATGGAATTTACCCATGGGGCTCAGCTGAAGAGGAGGGTCCATCGAAAAGTCCAATCTTAGATTCAGGAGGAGCAATGTGGTTTTTCCATCCAGGCTGTGGAACAGTGGACCAGCAGGGTGCATGGGAGTTTGCCAGACCAGTCTACATGTGCTTTGTGGACCTGTGGAGAGGGCGTTCGACCGTGTCCCTCGGGAAATCCTGTGGAGGGTGCTCTGGGAATATGGAGTTTGCATGTTCTCCCCGTGCCCTCTTGTTTCAAGCTGCCGGTCTCTGTATGACTGCTGTCAGAGTTTGGTCCGCATTGCCTGCATTAAGTTAGATTTATTTCCAGTGAGGGTTGGACTCAGCCAAGGCTAGCCTTTATCACTTATTATGTTCATAAGGTGGTGGAGGTGTTGAAGGGGTGTCTGTTTGTTGGCCTCAGTATTGCATCTCTAGTTTTTGCAGATGATGTGGTTCTGTTGCCTTCGTCAAGCCACGATTTTCAACTGAAGTGGGATAAAAATCACCACCTCCAAATCTTAGGGCATGGTCCTCAATTGGAAAAGGGTAGAGTGCCCTCTCTAGGTCTGGAATGAGATCCTGCCCCACGCAGAAGAGGTGAAGTTTCTTCGGTTCTTGTTCATGAGTGAGGGAAGAATGGAGTGGGAGATCGAGAGGCGGATTGGCGCAGCGTCTGCAGTGACGCAGACTCTGTATTGGTCTGTCATGGTGAAGAAGGAGCCTTGCAGAAAGGCAAAGCTCTCGATTTACCGGTCGATCCATGTTCTTACACTTAACTATGGTTATGAGCTGTGGGTCATGACTGAAGGAACAAAATGAGTTTCTTCTCAGTAAGGTGTAGCGCTCTTCCTTGGAGACAGTGTGAAAAGGTCGGTCATCCAGGAAGGGCTCAGAGTAGAGCCACTGTTCCTCGGCATCGAGAAGAGCCAGATGAGATGGCTCCGGCATCTGTTTAGGACGCCTCCCTGGTGAGGTGTTCAGGGAACGTCCGTCGGAAGGAGGCCCCAGGGAAGACCTAGGACACGCTGGAGAGACTATGTCTCCCGGCTGGCCTGGGAACGCCTTGGCTTCCTCCCGGAAGAGCCGGACGAATTGGCTGGGAGAGAGAAGTGTGGGCCTCTCTGTTTAAATTGCTGCCCCCGTGACCTGACCCCAGATAAGCAGAAGAAAATGGATGGATGGACTCTGCCAAGCGCCAGACACATTTTGATGCAGCGACCGTCATCTCCATTTAAGCCAATCACGAGCCCATACGTATTTACATGAGCACGAAATCATCCTCAATCGTCAGCCATTATTTCTTTTTTATTGCTAATATAGCTTTGATTGTGCTTGAAAGTGAGCATAAAATATGATAATTGCATAAAACGATCCAAGAGAGATGAAATCGCTGACGCTCCCGTCATCTCCTCGCTCTCATTGTTGAACAGCTTCACACAATGTGCTTATTTGTGCAACACCAGGAAAAAAAAAAACAAGGGCTGGACCTCCTGTATACCAAAATGCCAAAGTGAAGAGAGCTAGTTTTGTATATTTTAATGATAAAAGAATGACATTTATCCATCCATCCATCCATTTTCTTTACCGCTTTTCCTCACAAGGGTACCAGCCATTTATATTTATTATTATTTATATTAGTAGTAGTAGGAGGAGGAGGAGGAGGAGGAGATACAAATACTCCTCATATTTGTATTATATATATTTTATTAAAATGCTCTATAAATAAAGTTGAATTGTATTTTAAAGTTCATTTATTTGTAGTGTTCTGAGTATGCGGAATACGAAAGCAATTTAAATAATGCGTATATGATATAATTTATTTTTGAATTAGTAACTCATTTCACACATCATTTGGTATACATATATATATATATATATATATATATTGTGCCCACACGCGCGCGCGCACAAACACACACACACAATATCAAGTGAGATTTCTGAAGCACTGTGAATGCAATTACAAAAAGATGACCATTACCAATTGAGCTTCTTCCCATCGTGCTCGGTTTTCTTCCATTAGCAGATTGCTAACTGACTGGACAAAGTTCTAGAAAAGAAAAATATATGTGTGTGTATATATATATAGAAACACAAAAATCAGACAAAGTATATCATATACTATCAAACATTTGAAAATATTATACCTTAGAATTAAAAATTATTATTCAGTGTGGGTACATTTTATAAACATTCCGATTAGATAATTTCATATTGATATCCCATTAAAACAATATTTTCTCTATGTATATTTTAAAATAATAATATTGTCAGTAAAAATGATTTGCAGAAAAATCAGGCTGAAGTAAACGTGTTTATTAACATGTGTTTGTTCCCCTTTGAGGTGACTCAGCCTTCATGTTAGCCTGCTCACTGAAATTTGATTATCCTATTTCTGTGTGGCGACTAATTGGGCAACCACAGTTCACTGTTCTTTCCTGTTCATTTTGACAAAAATCCTCCAGTTTAATATACAGTGGAACCTTGATTTTAACGGACTCCGTTATAGCAAATTGGCCTAAATACAACCATACAGTGCAAAATTATTGTTGTATACTTTTGTATGGCCTGAAATACAAAATACACTACAAAATCATTCATTCATGAATTTTCCATACCGCTTATCCTTACTGCTGGAGCCTATCCCAGCTGACTCTGGGCGTGAGGCAGGGTACGCCCTGGACTGGCTAACTAGTTCTCCACCGTGCCACCACTCCAAAATTAATGTAAATAAATGGATAAAAACTAGAAAAGTTTGAAAGTTTCTCGAAACGTATCTCCTCCAGCCGGGATTCACACCCTGGCCTGCTGTTTCCAAGAGCACAGCGAGCCTGTGCGCAAGCAGATGGCTAATTTACATTCAATTTGCATGCGTCCTGGCGTATGTAAATTAGCCATGTGGCTCGCGATACCACTGCGCTACTTCTGATATCCGTTAAATCGGGCTCCGTTAAAGGTGGTTCCACTGTATAACGTACGGTGGAACCTCGGGTTACGAACCACTCTGTTTCCAAACAATTTAGGTTCCGCACAAAATTTTGGGTTAGCGAGCGGTCTTGGTATGGGCGAACGGAAGAATCGATGTTGCGTTTCTACTCGCGCTGCGTGATGATCATTGACTTTGTGCAAAACGCTTGGATGTAAGGTGAGAACAAGTTGCTCCGCTGTGTAAGGCGGAATTCTGTTTCAGGCGAAGGTTCCGCCTCAACATGCTCGATCATCCAATCACTAATCTAAAAGCGTTTGTGATTGACGTGGTTAAAAAAAAGTCTGGAAATCATTTTGTTTTCGTCCAAATATACAATTCACAGTATGTATTTTATTTACAGAATTTCACCGGCTCTCATAAAAACATTGAACGAAAAAGAAAAGTTTCTCTGGATTGCTTTGTTGTGCCACAACTAACCAATGAATTAGAAAAGAAACAGACACATTTTTCCCTGAGTTATTATAGAAGACGGCTCTTCTTCAATGAGTAGTTATAATCCTCCTTCTCTTAGTTGTGGTTTACAAGCAATACATTTTTATCATACTTATTTAGTGTTTTCACGTATTTCTATATTGCACTATGTTTATGTTTAACCACAGACTGATCAAAAAAGGGAAGTATAATTGAATTTGGGGGCTGGAATCGATTAATTACGTTTGCATTCATTTCAATTTACCTTGGTTTAAGAACGTTTCAGCTTACAAACGGGGTCACGGAACAAACTAAGTTCGTAATTTCTACTGTATGTATTTTCTGTCATATCAATGATAATACTCATAGGGGGAGCAAAGCATTTCATTTCAAACTAATTAATAAAAATGTACCCTCATGTCTGCACTGCTGGGACTGTAGTATGCCCTCCTGAAGATTTCAGTCATGTTCTTCAGCACGTCCAAAATAGCCTGCAAATCACCACTGTAGCTGGTGCCATCACTGGAAGTCACTCTCAGTTTAGCCATCACTTCAGAGATTCCATCCCCCACGAGGCCTCGCTGCGCTTTAGATAAATGATCTCGAGTCTAACACAAAGAGCCAGACCGTAACATTTTTGTGAATTATAACAAAATAGCATAAAGTGTAATTATTACTTATAGAGATTAGCAGGATGGATGGTTAATTTGAAATTTGACAAAAATGGAAATGGAATTTCTGAGTTTGAATTGGAATGTTTTCATAAATATTTTCCTTTTTCTTTCCATCAAAATAGTTTTTTAATTAGACGTAAAAGTCAACATCTCAAAAAATTAAGTGTAAAAAATAAATAAATCTACTTCTAAATTAAAATATAAAAGCAGATGGCACAAAAAAATACTATGAGGTCAATATCCAGGTGAAAGCCAGGAAGAAGTTCAAAACATGTTTGTCCTTGATATACACGTAATATGGCTGATGACTCGTTCGATGGCTCATGGTCATGGTCCTTACTAATTGTGGTGGCTAACAAGCTAACTCATTTGCACTAATACTTACTGGTACGTCTAGTTCATGTAAAAACAAACCATTTTTGTGTGTGTGAGTCTGTGTCTTACATTAAATAAAATAAATAATAATAAATAACTTTTTCATTTTTTTTTTTATTTCCAATCGGCAGTTGAAAATGGAAAGAATGCAGCCCTATGGGGGAAACAAGCTAGTGCAAACTGTAGGCCGCTCCCAAAACCGGATAAATGCAGAGGGTTGCGTCAGGAAGGGCATCCGGCTTAAAACCTTCCCAAACAAATACTGTATGAGCGTTCATCCCAAAAATTCCATACCACATCGGTTGTGGCCTGGGTTACAACGTCCACCACCGGCGCCGTTAACCTACAGGGCACCGGTGGAGATTCAGGTACTGTGGGTCGAAGACGAACGAGAGGTGGAAAGCGGGTTCTTCGGAAGAAAGAGAAGAGGAAAGCACAGAGCCTAGAACTGAATGTGGGGACTTCGAATGTTGGGAATATGACTGGAAAAGCTCGGGAGTTGTTTGACATGATGATTGGGAGAAATGTTGATAAATTGTGTGTCCAGGAGACCAGGTGTAAAGGCAGTAAGGCTAGAAGTTTAGGGGCAGGGTTTGAATTATTTTACGATGGTGTTGATGGAAAGAGAAATTGAGTAGGGATGATTTTAAAGGAAGAGTTAGCCAAGAATGTCTTGGTGGTGAAATGAGTATCAGATCGAGTGATGAGGCTTAAACTTGAAATTGTTTTGTATCATATTACATTATAAATAGTGGCTATGCCCAACAGGTCGGATGTGACCTAGAGGTGAAAGAGAAATTCTGGAAGGAGCTGGACAAAGTAGTTCTGGGCATCCCAGACAGAGAGAGAGAGTCATGATTGGTGCAGATTTTAATGGGCATGGCGAATGAAACAGGGGTGATGAAGAAGTGATGGGTAAGTACGGCATCCAGGAAAGGAACTTGGAGGGACAGATGGTGGTGGACTTTGCAACAAGGATGCAAATGGCTGGAGTGAACACTTTTTTCCAGAAGAAGCAGGAACATAAGGTGTCCTACAAGAGCGGAGGTAGAAGCACGCTGGTGGATTACATCTTGTGCAGACAATGTAATCTGAAGGAGGTCACTGATTGTAAGGTAGTGGTAGGGGAGAGTGTGGCGAGACAGCATAGGATGGTGGTGTGTAAAATGACTCTGGTGGTGGGGGAGGAAGATTAAGAAGACAAATAGCAGAGCAGCGAACCATGTGGTGGAAGCTGAGAAAAGAGTGTTGTGCGGCTTTTCCGGAAGAGGTGAGACTGGCTCTTGGTGGACAGGAGGAGCTTCCTGAAGACTGGACCACTACAGCCAAGGTGATCAGAGAAACAGGCTGGAGAGTACATGGTGTATCTTCTGGCAGGAAAGGAGAGAAGGAGACTTGGTGGTGGAACCTCACAGTACAGGAAATCATACAAGGAAAGACGTTAGCTAAGAAGAAGTGGGACACTGAGAGGAGTGAGGACAGGAGAAAGGAATACATGGAGTTAGGGCGAAGGTATAGGTGGCAAAGACCAAACAAGAGGCATATGATGACATGTATGCCAGTTTGGACACTAAAGAAGGAGAAAAAGATCTATACTGGTTGGCCAGACAGAGGGATAGAGATGGGAAGGATGTGCAGCAGGTTAGGGTGATTAAGGATAGAGATGGAAATGTGTTGACTGGTGCCAGCAGTGTGCTGGATAGATGAAAAGAGTACTTTGAGGAGTTGATGAATGAGGAAATTCAGAGAATGACATTGTGATCTGCAGCGAAAGCAGGGAGCAGGTGGAGGAACAGTTAGAAAGATGGAGGCATGCACTGGAAAGGAGAGGAATGAAGATTAGCTGAAGTAGGACATAATATATGTGCATGAATGAGAGGGGTGGCGGGGGAAGAGTGAAGCTACAGGAAGAAAAGATAGCGAGGGTAGAGGACTTTAAATATTTGGGGTCAACAGTCCAGAGCATTGGTGCGTGTGGTCAGGAAGTTAAGAGACGAGTCCAAGGAGGTTGGAACGAGTGGCCCGAAGGTGTCAGGTGTGTTCTGCTAGGATGAAGGGCAAAGTTGACATGATGTACGGATTAGACAGTGGCACTGAAGAGACAACAGGAAGCAGAGCTGGAGGTGGCGGAAATGAAGATGTTGAGGTTGTCTCTAGGAGTGACCAGGTTGGATCAAATTAGAAATGAGCTCATCAGAGGGTGAGCCAAAGTTCAATGTTTCAATGTTCAAGACAGAGTCAGAGAGAGCAGACTTGGATGGTTTGGACACGTCCAGAGGAGAGAGAGTGAATATATTGGTAGAAGGATGATGAGGATGGAGCTGCCAGGCAAGAGAGCTCGAGGAAGACCAAAGAGAAGGTTGATGGATGTCGTGAGGGAAGACATGAGGGCAGTTGGTGTGAGAGACGAGGATGCAGGAGATAGGCTCACATGGAAAAGGATGACGCGCTGTGGTGACCACTAACGGGACAAGCCGAAAGAAAAAGAAGTTGAAAATAGAAAGAACAACTGATACACGGATTCTCTCAATTCATCAAACATGCAGCCAATCAAGTCGCTATTCATTGTTCATGTGACACTGACACTGGAAGAATTGGTAGCTGGTATTCAAATCAATTGGGTCGAAGATTATGTCCTGCATCCATAGTCATTCGGTATATACTGGACATACAGTAGATGCTTCATTGAGTGGGGTAGCCTGTTGCTGTCATATACATAAAAAATATACAAAGACCCCACCTTGAGTGGGTTGGCCTGTTGCTGGGATAAGTAAGAATGTCAGCCATATTGAATGTGTCAGATCTTCCCGTAAACCAATTCAAGGCAATGAACTGAACTTCATCAAGCGCCTTCTCCAAAGTGTAAAGAGTTACTGCTCATTCCTCCATTCCCATGTAGACCAATATATTTAGGAAACCAAAACAAACTTTTATCTCATGAATATAAATGTCAATATCTATCTTAGAGTAACAGTGTTACATGCATTGTTAGCTGTAAAAAAACTCAAGTGAGCTTTAGAAAAATATATAATTTATTTTCGGTTCGGATCTGCTGTACTGTATATCCTAAATACAGAGTATAACGATTTAAGATTTATAATCATCAGATTAAAAATGACATACCTTGTTTGTGGTGTTTATATTTTTCCCAAATATACGCAAACAACAATACTATTTATTTAGGAAACATATGCATTAGAAACAAAGTACTGTATGTTACGTTGAATCTGATGATGACTGATTTACTCCTAATAACTACTCGTCACTTTAAACCGCATCCACTCCTTGAAGTCTCAGTGCCCTTTGCACAATGGTCATTGCACCGGACTATTGCGATAATAGCCATTCGAACTGCTCTAAGTGCTAGAGGACTCTGCATCTTTTTGCACAATTGTTGTTTGTTGTTGTTTTTTGTCAATGTCTTTCTGTCTCCAAAGTGTTCTGTAAATTGACTGTCTGTTGTACTAGAGCGGCTCCAACTACCGGAGACAAATTCCTTGTGTGTTTTGGACATACTTGGCAAATAAAGATGATTCTGATTCTGATTCTGATAAAAGCAAAACAAACAAAAATAGGTAAGTTATGTTGGGTAGATTGTTTCTTTGTCGTAAAAATGCTTCTTGGCCCGATATCTTATACCGTTGAAGAGCCAGTTTATTTCCCTTTTAAATTCAAGTTATATCAAGCTTTTATCATCCTGTCCACCAAACACCAAACGAGTCGATAGCAACAGCAAAATAGTCTGATATTGCCAGAGAAGATTTGGCAGATTTTTCACAGGCACAATGCACATTAAGCTGCAATGCTACTCATCCCACAAATACATGTTGCTTACAAATGTGCCACAATTTAAAATGGTAATAAACAAGATTTCCAACAATATAAGATTCATTGGCAAGAAGCTTTGTTACAACAAAGAAAACAAACAAACAAATTTCCTTCAGCTCCAAAACAATGTATGGATTTTTAAAAATGTTTTCAAGGCCAGACTTTCCCTCTACCCTGCCATTTCGACAAGCTCTTGCGGAAGGATCCAGCGGTGTTCCCAGGCCAGCTGGGAGGCAGTATTTCCAGGGTGTCCTGGGTCATCCCCAGGGCCTCCTCCCGGTGGGAGGGGTCCTTGCCGTGCAACGGTGGACTGTATGTCATGTGCCCTGTGATTGGCTGGCGACCAAGTCAGACAAATCACTGACTGTTTCCCGAAGTCAGCTGAGATAGGCGCCAGCCCACCTGCAACCCTGGTGAGGATAAGCGGTTTGGAAAATGGATGGATGTGTATGTCATAAAAGGTAACTGCAGTAGTCTGCTCAGCTGACCGGAAGCAGTTATGATGGGTTTGTTCAGAAATGTGAAAGCTGTCTTTGGAACCAGAAGTCTCTTGAAGAGGGAACCTGTAAAAATTATTTTAAATGAGGATGCCCAGCGGTATGCAGTAGACTGTGCTAGATGAGTACCACTGCCGCTTGTACCAAAAGTGAATGATCTGCAACAGCTCAAAACAGAAGGCATCATAGAGAAGGTTTCACAACCCACAGAGTTTTGTGCTGCTATGGTTCCAGTCCTAAAGCCAAACAGAAAAGACGTTTGATGCTGCGCAGAACCAAGAAGATTGAATCCAGCTGTGAAACGTAAAAAAGTACAGTATGTACTCCCAACAGATGAGGAAATTATGGCATGGCTCTCAATGTTCAAAAGTGTTCACATCATTGAATGGTGCAAGTGGGTTCTACCAGATTCCATTGCACGAAGAAAGCCGCAAGTTGACCACCTTCATCACACCTTTTGGGAGGTAGGCCTTTCGAAGACACCCGTCTTTAGAAAGTACACCTTCCAAAGATTCACATTTAGCATAACAAGCGCACCTGAAATTGTCCAATGGAAAATGGCCGAGAACCTGCAGGGGTTAGAAGGAACATATGTTGATATGGACAACCTCCTTGTTCATGGTGAAACTGAGGAGATCTATGACAGATGCTTGGAACAGTTGCTGAAAGTAATTGAGGCAGCAGGTCTCAAACTAAACAAAGCAAAGTACAAGTTGAAACAGGCCGATTTGTTTTCTGGAACACATTGTTAACGAAAACGGGGTCAGACCTGATCCGAGAAAGGTAGCGGGGATAAAAGACTTTACAAAATCTCAGAACATGTCCCTGCTCAAGAGGTTCCTGGGAATGGTGAACTACATGGGAAAGTTCATCCCCGAACTATCCACTACATGTCAACCATTGTATAAGCTGCCTAAAGGCACAGTAGGATGGCTGTGGGGGCCTGCACAACAGTCCGCCTTCCAGACGCTGAAGATGGCCTTAACGTAAGCATCTGTACTCACCATTTATGATGCGACCAGACCTACTGAGGTGTTGGCTGATGCCTGCAGTTATGGACTGGGAGCTGTCCCGCTTCACCAGCACAGGAGGATTGGAAACTGTGGCATACTCTTCTAGAACACTCAGATGATCCTAAAACAAGGTACGCACTGATAGCAAAATAATGTCTTGCCAGTGTTTTGGCATACAAACATTTAGAAAAAATACCTGTTAGGACTTGAGAGTTTTAACTCAAGACTGATTCACAAGTGCTTAGTACCATTAAGGAACATTAAAGACTTGGGCAATGTTCCTATCAGATGTCAGAGACTTCTCATGAGACTGAAGTGCTTTATTACAGAGACTGTATATGCTCCAGGAAAGACATTAGCAGTGTCGGATGCTCTTTCCAGAGGCTTTAGTCGAGGAGAGAGAGAGACAATGTGTACAGCAGTGACGTGGCTACACACACACACTCCATCTTGAAACATCTTCCAGCCACCCCACAGAGGGTGGAAGAGGTTAAAGAATGCACCGCTGATGACCCCCAGCTTCAGGTAGAGAGGGAATTTATTCAGTCAGGGCGGGCTGAGTATGAGAAGCAGATGCCTGAGTCAGTTAAGGACTTTAACTATGTAAGAGGGGAGCTGTCTGTGGGAGGGGCAGTTACTATCAGGGGAAATCGTATTGTTACTTCCAGCTCAATGAGTAATAAGATAATAGATAGGATTCATGACAGGCACCAGGGGTTGGCAAAATGCAAAGAGACAATCAGTCAGTGTGGTGGCCAAGAATATTGCAGGACATCATGACTAAAATAACTCAGTGGAACTTGCAGAGAGAACAGAAGTACACAGAGAAAACAGCCTTTAATGCCAAGTCAGTTACCATCTAGGCCAGACATGTCAAGTTCCAGGCCAGCAGGCGTCTGGTCCACAGGATCAATTTGAAGTCAGCATGAGACTGACATGCACAACAGCCTCAGCCAAACGTGTACGTAATTCCATGAGCAGCGTCTTCTTATTTGTATGAACTATACAGTACTCCGTGTTGCTGGTGTGGGGATACAACATTGCCCAATCAGATACCAGTTTCAAAGGAATCACATGGATACTTAAGCATCCGTTCGCGCATTTTAAGTACTAGTAACTGTTTTTGCTAATTTTGGAAGCTATGGTTGTCGTCGATTAATTGAAGACACATTGCCGAAGAACTGTGTGTCAGTGCAAATCTGACTGCCAAAAGTGAAAGTGATTGGCAAACGACAACGATGAAAAGAACGCCGACGGACGTCTTATTTGATCGGAGGCAATGACGTTTACAGGAGTACTTTAGAGATTCATGTTCAAATCATGTTCAACCTATATTTAATTAAATACACTACAAAGACAAGATATTTAATGTTCAAACTGATAACCTTTATTGTTTTTAGCAAATAATCATTAACCTAGAATTTTATGGCTGCATAATGCGCCACACATTTTCAATAGGAGACAGGTCTGGACTGAAGGCAGGCCAGTCTAGTACCCGCACTCTTTTCCTACAAAGCCACGCTGTTGTAACACGTGCAGAATGTGATTCGGCATTGTCTCGCTGAAATAAGCAGGGGCGTCCATGAAAAAGATATTGCTTGGGTGGCAGAATATGTTTCTCCAAAACCTGTATGTACATTTCAGCATTAATGGTGCCTTCACAGATGTGTAAGTTACCCATGCCATTGGCACGAACACAGCCCCATACCATCACAGATGCTGGCTTTTGAACTTTGCGTCCATAACAGTCCGGATGTTTCTTTTCCTCTTTGGCCCGGAGGACACGACGTCCACAATTTCCAAAAACAATTTGAAATGTGGACTCGTCGGACCACAGAACACTTTTCCACTTTGCAATCAGTCCATCTTAGATGAGCTCAGGCCCAGAGAAGCCGGCGGCATTTCTGGGTGTTGTTGATAAATGGCTTTTGATAAATGGATTTCTCCAGATTCTCTCAACCTTTTGATGATATTATGGACCGTAGATGATGAAATCCCTAAATCCCTTGCAATTGTACGTTGAGGAACATTGTCGACTATTTTCTCACGCACTTGTTCACAAAGAGGTGAACCTCGCCCCATCTTTGCTTGCGAATGACTGAGCAATTCAGGGAAGCTCCTTTTCTACCCAACCATGGCACCCACCTGTTCCCAATGAGTCTGTTCACCTGTGGGATGTTCCAAACAGGTGTTTGATGAGCATTCCCCAACTTTCTCAATCTTTTTTTGCCACCTGTCCCCGCTTTTTTGGAACGTGTGGCAGCCATAAAAGTCTAAGTTAATGATTATTTGCTAAAAACAGTCAAGTTGATCAGTTTGAACATGAAATATCTTGTCTTTGTAGTGTATTTAATGAAATATAGCTTGAACATGATTTGCCAATCATTGTATTTTGTTTTTATTGATGTTTAACACAACGACCCAACTTCATTGGAATTGGGGTTGTACATCAATACAGTAGTTACACATGATTCATTGATACATGCTACAGAGTTGAAACGCCACCGCTACGGTTGTACGTTTGAAGCTTTGTGCCTTTGATTTGATTCATGAGGACAAGTGAATGAGAAATGGAAGGAAACGTGGTTGTATATGAAGGTGGAGGGAACAAGAAACGCATACTGTGGGATGTACAGTACCATCCCACAGCTGAATCATGTCTTTCACTGGAGAGGGCACTGACATGTAATGTATATTGTTTTTATGACAATCATTTTTACACTGAGCGTTTATAGAAAAAAAATGTCAAGGTAATGGAAGGAAACATAAGCGAAATGAGATCTATGGACAGTAGGCATTATTGTGATGATGCCAGACCATAGCACAGAATTTCACACTATTACATTCGTCTTAAAAATATCGAGATCAAATTCCTACCTACTAAAGCAATAAGGTAAAATGCACCCTGCAATATTCTTCTGATATATGAAACTTTGATATTTTCACAATTGATAATTATGATGATTTCATTATCAGTTTTACAATCCCTAATGTGGTGGCTTGAGGCTAGGTGAGCATTTGCTAAGTACGTACTTGTACTGAAAATTAAGCGACAAATAGTTTGAGTGATTATATATGATAACTAATAACTGGTTATAACTCTTTTGTGATGAAAGAGATCAAAATTAAAAGTGATTCATTTGGCTTCATCTCATCATGATCGCAATAAGTTCCACTTGTACATAATTTTTAGGCAGAACCAGGTGGACTGAGTATCTGATCTCTGCTATTGCCACATAATGGAAGCTCTAAGTGCTTCAGCTTCTCAAAAACATACTGTATATGAAACTCACCAAAGTTTGTATGCTGCGATAATCATTGGAAATGCACTTCATATAGGTAGGATTCTCCCAGAATGCAATACCCTCCTCATCGAGGATGCAGCGACGCAAAATCAACCCTGTGATGAGACAGAAGTAACTATTGTTGTATACTGCCAATGTGTCTTGTAATTTCCAATGTTTGATTGGAGAGTAGGATATGTGTCTCGATGGTCGAAGCTAACCCATTGCATTGGGAGGACATCGTACTGCTGCTGTATCTCCAGCAGGAGTCATCTTCCAAACAATGTTGGAATAGTTGTCCTCAACGCATATTTCATGAGATTCTAATGGCAGCAAAATATGAGTACATTTGTTGAACTGGACTATATCATCACAAAATTCTAGACACAAAGTTTGGGCACTCTTTCTCATGCTATTGAATGAGAAACTATGTCCAAACTTTTGACTGGTAATGTATCTATAAGGCTCAAAGATTTTAGGTTTTTACATTTCTCAAATGTTATCCAACTGAGAAAGCATCACGCAGAATGTTATCTTTTACTTACCTGGGCATCTTTTTTCATTACAGTGTCGGACCTTTTCTCGTTCTCCAGGGCAAGAATGCCCTCCAAAAAAGGGCCCATAACAAATTCTGCTTCTCTGCTGGCTACCTCCACCGCAGGTCTTGGAACACCCTGACCACAGAGACCATGGCTGCCAGCTCCCATCCACTGAAAGGATATTTGCAATGTTAGACCACTTGCAAAAAATGGTATTTGGCTGCTAAACACACAGGAGTCATGCGTATACACAAGCATACAGTTTAAAAAAACAAAAGCAAACTAAACATAGTCTTGATCATGGTCCTTCCCCTACCAGGGCATTCCCCATGAAAGCAGTCAACAGTCTCAAGCCACTCTCCTCTGCATTCAGAACCTCCATATGACGGGCCGTTACACTCTCTTGTCCGTTGCATGGTCCCATTAGAGCAGGAAGATGAGCAGGAACTCCAACTTGACCACTCATTCCACACACCATCCACTGAGAATTGTCAGGACAGAACATTTGCAAAACACAAAAAGATAAAAAGTTATGAGTTTCATCAAGTTTTGGCACCACGCTGAAACATAGTTTTGTTCTTAGGCATTTTTGGATGTTTTAGTTGTGTCTTTAACCTGTTGGAGGACCCATAACTGACACCAAGCTTTTGACATTGATCAGCAAAGTTTACTCCAGAATGCTTAGATTGTTTTGTGATGATGATTCCCTTCACAGATTCAAGACAGCCCGTGACTAAAGCTGCTAAGCCGCAGAGGAACGTATCGTAACTGAGCCTCCTCAATGCTTCACTGGTGAAATGATGACTAAAAAATCATTTTCATATTTTCCACATATTGTTCTTGTCGTGTATAAAGTGAAATACCTCCTTGAAAGGTTGGTACATGGAGAGTTACAGTGTCTGACCTTGACTGACTCCTTCAATTCAGAAATTGATGAACATGGCGAGATTAGAGTTACATTTTGAAATCGTTTTTACTTCTTAGTGTGTGGCTTTCATCAGTTTAATGTATTATATGTAACATCGAAATGGAACGTATAAGCGGTGAAGAGTGAGAATGTGATTTACAGAGAGACAGTGGTGAGGGTACAGGCACGCCTGAAAATCTTAATGTGGCAGTTGAGACTGAGGAGACAGACAGTGTAGTGACAGAGGATAACAAAAACATTTTTTTAGCAGATTTTGTATAGCATACCAGGGTTTGCGCTGCCTGTTCGCCACCTCGCCAGTGACTACTTGAAACGGGATGTGACGAAGCCAATATTGGCCACATTGGCCACGCAAAAGCCCTTCCCAATAAAAGTTGAAGTGAGCACGCTCATTCTGCCGTGGGTGGTGGAGTTAGTGGTTTAGTTTTCCCCCAGCTTTGTAAAATGCTTCAATCTGCCCTCCAGTTGCTGCTGGCAAAGCAGTCATGCTCAGGGCCTTTCCGAGCTGTGAGGTACCGGCACATCGGGGAAGACAAGACCCGATGCCGCTTGGCGCCGAATTGAAGCATGCATATTTATTTACCGCGACGTACTGTACGTTTGAAGCGTCAATGGTCAATGTGTTCTGCAATTCACATTAGTTCTTGCAGCTAGCTAGCTGCCTGCTTCAACAATGTACGAGCCGCTTATCACAGCTTGGTTGTCATGCCTAGCGCGTTGGCACTTACTCAAGCTGGGCCGTACGTAGCTAGCTAGTCATTTGGGGCCCCAGGGCAAACAGTCACCCCACCAACACACCCCCACATCCCCAATTATGCAATTTAGACCACTTTGTGCTGGTTTTGCAATCTGTTACAATTATCTGACATCTAAAGTTACCCTACTAATATTTACCACCAAAGATTTTTTTCTTCAACTAAAAAGTTTTTTTTAAATTCTATAGAAAGTCCTTAAGATCCTTCTTGAGCAGGGGTGGGCAAACATTTTGGCTCAGGGGCCACATTGGTTTTTAAAATTTGACAGACGGGCCAAGCCAGGACCAGATGCTTACATATCAAACAAACTAAACAAAAAACATTGTAGTGTTAATACTTAGATTTACTTTTAATCGGAAGTGTTGTTGATCACCTTATTTTGCCAGTGCATCAAAGTCTAGTGTTAGTTTTGTTGTGGCCATTCTCAGAACAGATCTGAGGTGTTCATCACTCAGCTGGGATCTCTAGGATGCTTTGGTGGTGTTCATCACACTAAAAGTCTGTTCACACACATATGTAGAGGCAAAGAAAACCAGCATCCTCTTTGCCATCTTCCGGATTTTTGGAAATTTGTCTGCGCTTAATGAAGCATAAAACTCATCCAGTTAAAGAGAGTTGAACTTCTCGTTTAAGAGAGTATCACATTGGAGCTCAATCATTTCCAACTGCAGCTCCTGTGGCACTGTTTCAGGGTCTTGTGTAAGGGACATGACACTGAAGCTGAAGTGACTTGTCAATTTTTCCAAAATTAGAGAACCGACGGAAGAATTCTCCATGCAGGTCGTCCAGTGATTTGCTGTATTTTTTTCACAGGTTAAGGGGCCTCTTTCAGCGTAGCCAGTGTGGGGAAATGAACAAATGACTTGTTTGAGATTTGCTTTGAGAATAAAGCTAGCTTGGTTTTGAAGGCTCTGATGTTTGTATACCTTTTATGCACAAACTGGTCTTTCCCATGTTGCTTCACGTTCAGCTCATTCATGTGTATCAGTATGTCCACAGCAAAAGCTAAATCACAAAGCCAATCTGTGTCACTCTGCTCAGGGAAATCGTCACAAATGGTGGGAGACCTGTATTTTCTTTTCTTTGTACTTCTACATCAAAAGGACATCCTTTAACCAGTTATATGGATATTGGGGTTTCCTGCTCGTCCTTGACAGAAACCTGTCTGGTATTTACAACCGGGGCCAGATCTTCACAAAAGACTGTTTTCATTATCACAACAAAGGGCCCCAGGGAGGGGGGAGATTGACGAGAGTAAGAGTCATCGGGCATGGGATGAATGAAGACTTCGAGACACTTGGCGTTTGGGCTAATTCGATTTGTTGAACAAGCCTTAGTGTCATAACAGCTGCTTACTTTGCCAGAACGACGAAAAAGCCCCCGAAAAACCCCTGGATCTCAGTTTATCAAGGTTTAATTCTCTGGGCGTGGAATTAGCCCCTCCTTGGGGGCACCCGTGAGATGGCCGTTCCTCATGACCATATTTAGTAATCCCTACCCTCAGTTTAATAAACTGTATCCTCAGTTTAGAAATCTGTACCCTCAATTTAGTAAACTGTACCCTCAGTTTAGTAATCTGTTCCCTCAATTTAGTATACTGTACGCTCAGTTTAGTAATCTGTACCCTCAATTTAGTAAACTTTACCCTCAGTTTAGTAATCCATACCCTCAATTTAGTAATCTGTACCCTCAGTTTAGTAAACTGTACCCTCAATTTAATAATCCATTCCTTTCAGTTTAGTAATCTGTTCCCTCAATTTACCAATCTGTACCCTAACAGACATTAACAACTGTCTGGAGCTCTGTATACATTGCTTACATTGCTTGATCCATCACAGACGCATTTGTCTGTTTGCGAACTTCCACTTCTCTGGCGAGAACTCAACTCAACTAGGACCCCTTTGGTGGCCCCTATGTGCCAGAAAAGACCACATTAAAGTCAAAACATGTCGGGGATAAAAAGGTTGTCATGATAGTGTGATTGCAAATGCTTAAATGCATGGAAAGTGAAAGGAAACACACAGGCTAATTGTAGCCGGTCCTGCTAGTACTGCTAGTATAATGATCAACCCCCTCGAACTACAGCAATATTATTGCCTTTCAGTTGAAAAAATTGGATGTAGGATATATCACGACATGACAATGAATTTACAGAATTCACACCAGTAAGAATGTAACATCCAAATAGAATTTACTTTACTTGACAGATACAGATACGTAGCCCCAGACATTTTTCTAAATTTAGGGTACAGTTTACTAAACTGAGGGTACAGATTACTAAATTGAGGATACAGATTACTAAACTGTGGGTACAGATGACTAAACTGAGGGGGAAAATTTACTAAATTGAGGGTACAGATTACTAAATTGAGGGAACAGATTACCAATGGATTTAATTTTTCTCATACCTTGGCACCGGGGAGGGGGGGGGGCTCTGTATATAGTCACGATCCAAAGTAATTTAGCATATGCTTGCCAGCACTTGCAGAAATTGTGATCATTCAGTAACTAAGACGGTCACCACCGTTTTGGAGCACAGCACTCAGCAAGACCCAGCGGCCTACAAAGCAGCGGACGTGCGTAAACCGACAGCGTAGCAAGCGCAGGTGGCTTAATTGGACCTGTAAACGCGGCTGTCGGGGCAGACCGACAACACCAAAAATAGTCAATATCCGCAGTAGTTCGGAACTACCGCAAGCGTCACGTTCATTGGAGGCTCGGAGCACAGTTCCCGGCAAGACCCAGCGAACTATGAAGCAGAGGACTCGCATAGCAGCTTAAATCGACAGAGGAGCAGGAGGAGCGGTTTAATCGGAAATGGAAACGCGGTTGTCACGGCAGTCGAACAACTAAGCTGAGAGATAACCCAATACACAGCACCGCTACCATTCAGTTTGCTCTCAGGCGCTCACTGAGACTGGACAATAAATTACATAATCTACAAATGGAACTGATATAAAAACACAAGACAGTCCGAATTCGCTCAGCAGCATCAACACTCCTCCAAGACCCCTCGTCCCTGGGTGTAGAGCTGGTCCACTGTTCCATGGCCTGGACGAAAACCACACTGCTCCTCTTGAATCTGAGATTGTCATGGTCTGTGTTTTGGTTTGGGTTGTGTTTAGTTTTGTTCCATGTTTTCCTGTGTTCCATGTTTGTCGTGTGCTCATTAGGTTGTTGTGTCCACCTGTTCTCGTCTACTTTGTGTCGACCAATCAGCTCTCTCCAGCCACTCGTGTCTTGTCCAGGTGTTCCTCGTTGTCTCGTCAATTTGTTTGTATTTAGTTCCCTGGTTTCTTTCAGTTCTTGTCGGTTCATTGTTGTTGTCACATGTCTTTGCCATGTCATAGTTGCCAGTTGTCTTCATCATTGTGGTATGTCATTGTCAGGTGTCATTGTCCCTTTCTATTCCACGTCTTACTCACAGGTCATAGTTTGTTTCCAGTTTTAGATATTCAAGTGTTTCTTTGTTACTTTGATTTGATTGGTATCTGTTGTGGGACTTCGTTCAGTAAAATTACATTCATGGCTATGACTGCAGAGCTGCCAACATATAGAAATTGACTTCCAGAACATATTTATAAAATGATGTCAAAAACATTACCGGGGACATTTATTGCTGTATATTATGTAATAGGATAAAAGTATTTCTGCATACTGTTGAATTTCACAACGTAATCATTACTCTATAAAGGTTAGACTTACAAATAGATTTGAGCCACTTTTACAAGACCCTGGCCAAGAATGTTCATCCCCCCCACCACTGAAAGGTATGAAACTAAATCATACAAGAAAAAAATGGCACCCCAAACGTTTATCGTTGGTGATGGCCATGTCAAGGATGTTAAACGTTTTTGCAGTGATAAGAACACCAAAGTACTGTGTTTTTTACCAATGACATGGTGTCTGATATCGCTAAAAAAATCCTGGAGATCAATAATCAGCACCCAACTGTGAAATCTGTCATTATACACACAGGGGCCTTGGATGTTGTCAAGCAGCAATCAGAGGTACTGAAGCGAAATTTCGTTGATGTCCTAACAAAAGTGCAATATTTGGATGCTGAGGTTTTCATAAGTGGACCTCTCCAACGTGTACGATTTGGAGATGAACGTTTCACTAGGCTCAGTCAATTAAGCAAGTGGCTCAAACAAATGTGTACTGCACTATCCGTGAGTTTCACTGACAATTTCTGTGGTTTTTTTTTGGGTGCCTCTATACGAGGCAAATGGTTTCTGTCTAACTGGACAAGGTGTTAGGTTATTGGCTGCCAATATTTTTTTACTGTGTACGTCATTCAGTGGCCCAAAAGGAAAACATTGGCCTTGTTGATACAGCTGAAGGACAAAAAGATGCAGTTGTTCCCAAACAATCAGAGGAACAGGAGATAAGGCGACACGAGGCGCAGACGGATTCATCAGGGTCATCCAAACAATCGGAGGAGCGAATAACAAATGAGATGAGTCAGCATGTTGAATCTACCACACCCCTCCCTGCCACATTGGAGCAAAGCCCAAAGCAAAACTTACTCGCTACTTCCCTAAATGCCCTGTTTACTGTGACGGACAGGATGAAGACTATTGTCAATATTGGAATCCAACGCACACCACGCCAAGATGTTCCTCCCATCCCCCCTTGCCTGAAACCACCATCCACTAAGATGTGAAGGGCCCCTCCTCCACCCATGAAAAATCTCATCTGCGAATCTGACTGATATCTGCGGGGTCTTTTCCAGAATAAGTCAGACCCCTATGGAGATCAGGCATTTTTCAGCCCTGTAATTACAAGGGACCAAAAGTTGGTCAAAGAAATATGGCACAAAAAAAGTAGAACTACAAATTTAGTGAGGATAAAATTTGAACCATCCACCCTTTTCCGACTGAGGACCATTGTCTCAGATTTGGAGGTGCTGATTCTCATCCCAGCTGCTTCACACTCGGCTGCGAACCGTTCCAGTGAGAGTTGGATATCACGGCTTGATGAAGCCAACAGAACCACATCATCTGATGCAATTCTGAGGTCACCAAACCGGACCCCCTCTACACCTCGGCTGCGCCTAGAAATTCTGTCCATAAAAGTTATGAACAGAATCGGTGACAAAGGGCAGCCTTGGCGGGGTGCAACCCTCACCAGAAACGAGCCCGACTTACTGCCAGCAATGCAGACCAAACTCTGACACTGGGCGTACAGGGACCGAACAGCCCGTATCAGAGGGTTCGGTACACTATACTCCTGAAGCACCACCCACAGGAATCCCTGAGGGACACAGTTGAACATCCACAAAACACATGTAGACTGGTTAAGCGAACCCCCATGCGCCCCCGAGGTCCCTGCTGAGGGTGTAGAGCTTGTCCACTGTTCCAAAAACCACACTGCTCCTCCTGAAACTGAAATTCGACTTCCCGATGGACTCTCCTCTCCAGCACCCCTGAATAGAGCTTACCAGGGAGGCTGAGGAGTGTGAACCCCCTGTAGTTAACCACCCCAGTCTGCCAATCCAGCGGCACTGTCCCCGATGTTCACGTGATGTTGCAGAGGCGTGTCAACCAGGACAGCCCCACAACATCCAGAGCCTTTAGGTACTCCGGGCAAGTCTCATCTACCCCCGGGGCCTTGCCACCGAGGAGCTTTTTAACCACCTCGGTGACCTCAACCCCAGAGATTGAGAGCCCACCTTACAGAACCCAGACTCTGCTTCCTCATGGGAAGGCGTGTTGGTGGAATTGTGGTGTCTTCGAAGTATTCTCCCCACCGACTCACAACGTCCCAAGTCGAGGTCAGCAGTGCCCCATATCCCCACTATACACAGTGTTGATGGTGCACTGCTTACCCCTCCTGAGACACCGGATGGTGGACCAGAATTTCGTCAAAGCCTTCTGGAAGTCGTTCTTCATGGTTTCACCAAACTCCTCCCATGACCGAGTTTTTGCTTCAGCGACCACCAAAGCTGCATTTCGCTTGGCCACTCTGTACCCATCAGCTGCCTCAGGAGTCCCACAGGCCAAATGGGCTCGATAGGACTCCTTCTTCAGCTTAACGGCATCCCTCACTGCTGGTGTCCACGAACGGGTTCGGGGATTTCCGCCACAACAGGCACCGACCACCTTACGGCCACAGCTCTGGTTGGCCGCCTCAGCAATGGAGGCACGGAACATGGTCCACTCAGACTCAATGTTCCCCACCTCCCCCGGCACGTGGGTGAAGTTCTGTTGGAGGTGGGAGTTGAATCTCCTTATGACAGGGGATTCTGCCAGACGTTCCCAGCAGACTCTCACAATATGTTTGGGCCTGCCAGGTCAGACTGGCATCTTCCCACACCATCTGAGCCAACTCACCACCAGGTGGTGATCAATTGACAGCTCACCCCCTCTCTTCACCCGAGTGTCCAAGACATGCGCCCGCAAGTCCGATGAGACGACCACAAAGTCGATCATATAATTGCGACCTAGGGTGTCCTGGTGCCAGGTGGACGTATGGAGACCCTTATGCTTGAACATGGTGTTCATTATGGATAATCCGTGAGGAGCACCGAAGTCCAATAACAGAACACCACTGGGTTCTGATCGGGGGTGCCTTTCCTCCCAGTCATGCCCTTCCAGGTCTCACTGTCATTGGCAACGTGAGCATTGAAGTCCCCCAGCAGAACGATGGAGCCACCAGTGGGAGCGCTCTCCAGCACCCCCTCCAAGGACTCCAAAAAGGGTGGGTACTCTGAACTGCTGTTTGGTGCATAGGCACAAACACCAGTCAGGACCCGTCCCCCCACCCGTAGGTGAAGGGAGGCTGCCCTCTCGTCCACCGGGGTGATCCCCAATGTACAGGCGCCGAGCCGGGGGGTAATAAGTATACCCACACCTGCTCAGCGCCTCTCACCGTGGGCAACTCCAGAGTGGAAGAGAGTTCAACCCCTCTAAAGAGGACTGGTACCAGAGCCCAAACCGTGTGTGGAGGTGACCCTGACTATATCTAGTCGAAACTTCTCTACCTCACACACCAGCTTGGGCTCCTTCCCTGCCAGAGAGGTGACATTCCAAGTCACTAGAGCCAGCTTCTGCAGCCGGGGATCAGATCACCAAGGTCCCTGCCTTCGTCCACCGCCCTGCTCACATTGCACCCGACCCCTATGGTCCCTCCCACAGGTGGTGAGCCAATGGGAAGGGGGACCCACGTTACTCTTTCAGGCTGTGCCCAGCCGGGCCCCATGGGTGGAGGCCCAGCCACCAGGCGCTCGCCTTCGAGCCCCACCACCAGGCCTGCCTCCAGAGGGGGGCCCCGGTGACCCATGTCCAGGCAAGGGAAAACGGTTTCCTCTGTTTTCTATCATCAAAGCGGTCTTTGGAGCTGTGCTTTGTCTGGTCCCTCACCTCGGACCTGTTTGGCATGGGTGACCCTGCCCGGGGCATAAACCCCCAGACAACTTAGCTCCTAGAATCATTGGGACACACAAACCCCTCCACCACGATAAGGATGTGATCTGACATGTTACGCATGTTATTTCGTTCGTTTTATTTCTGTTAAAAAAGTATTTCGGTCAGAAACAAAAAATGCACTTTTGGGCTATTTTCGGCTGAAACATTTTGGTGGCAGAAATTGTACATCATTTTCACAGGGCTGTGATTAATTAGTATTGCTGAACTATTGCACACCTTATATTGCTTATTAACCCTCTGCACTTTGGAAATTTTAGTATGCAGTGGAACCTCAGGTTATGAATTTAAACGAGGTATGCCTCTTAATTGTCCATATTTCACGAACAAGTTGATTTTATGTATTTTTTCCCTCAAGAAAATGAAACCGGCAGTCATTTCCAATCATATCAATCCATTTTGGCGCAATTGAAGGAATTGCCTTTGGAACGTCCCTTTGTCATCACCAAAGTCGACACGACCCCCTCCAAGTCTTGCTGTGACGTCAGTGGCAGAAGGGGACACCAAATTCACTGCATAGCCATTGTGGAAAAAGGAATGTATTATACAATAAAGTGGCAGTCTTTAGTCATATTTTATATATCGTCGCTGTCGGGTGGAATAATAATCATAATAACACTAATAATAATCATGAAAATAATAATAATAATAATAATAATAATGTATTACACTTATATTGCGCTTTTGTCGTCGCTCAAAGAGGCTTTCCAATTGCAGACATTATTCATTCACTCCACAGTCACACCTTGCGGTGGTAAGGTTACTTGTGTAGCCAGAGCTGCCCTGGGGCAGTCTGATAGAAGCATGACTGCCATTCTGCGCCTGCACCCCCATCGACCACCGCCAAACCTCCAACCGCATTCATTCGTAGGCAATGTGGGTTAAGTGTCCTGCCCAGGGACACAACGACCCAGCAACCCTTCGGCTTCAGCGCATCCTCCTACCATTTGTGCCATGCCGCCCAGGGAATCCCCTCACCTCCAAAGTGACAACTTTTCAGGGGTTGGTATTATGGTCATATATTGCTGCACTCTCATATGCACAACAGCTATCTCACACGAACAACAGCTAGCACCCCAAACTTATGTTCAACCGCTAATTTAATGTGCTGAAAAATCACTAATTTATTCGGGTGTCATCGGATAAAATGATAGACACCACGGCGAGCAAGTGCCACCTCTTTGCAAACAATCATATGTGTGGCTTAATGTCCCAAAACTGTCAACTACCGGAGACAAATTCCTTGTGTGTTTTTTGGACATACTTGGCAAATAAAGAGGATTCTGATTCTGAAGTATCACAAAACAGGCATTTGTCAGTTTATATATGCAGAAATGAATCTGTAAAGTACTAACTAACGTGGGATGATGTATGTCTGACATGAAAACGCTTCGCGTCCATTAAGTAAAAAATATACGGCCAATTGTCCTGATATTTTCAGAGGTGTAGGTGGGCATAAATAGAATTGATCACAGTTTTGGAACATTCCGCCACGTAAAGCGTTTCTGTGACCCTCGTCATCTGACGTTATGACAGCCAGCCGAAGTGCACGTCTGTCAGCTAATGCCACGGACAGAACTCTCTTCTTCATCCAAACAGAAGGATTGGTCGTGCAATATATACAAAATTCAGCTGATGAAACCAGTTTATATGTGCGGAAATGAATGTGGGAGGACGCAGGGCTGAAGAAAAAATATCCGACCGATCGTTCTGATATTTTCAGAGGCGTAAGCGGGCATAAATAGAAATGTCCACATACATTTCGGTGACAATCGATCTCAGGTTTGGGACATTAAGCCACGTTATGCTTGTGGCCAGGAAACCCTCGCCATCCGACATTTTGACAGCCTGCCAAAGTCTGCGTCTGTCACACAGACGCACCTTTGTCACGCATAGGCATTCTTTTCAAACGTCTTCGAGGCATTTGTGACGCAATCAATCCCAAATTGAGCTGACGAAACCCGTTTATATATGCGGAAATTAATCTACTTTATGTGGGATGTCATGGCTGTCTTCTTTCCTGGAAGCATTTCAACAAGCCTTCCGACATGTTTCACTATCACTATTTTCACTATTTCGTAATGGTCTTGAAAAAACCCATCCAGACTTTCAATATAGGCAAAACTTCAACAGCAAAATACATGTCACCTGCTCCTGGCTGACGTGACCAAAATGTGGGCGGGCCAAAATCTGGCTGAAAATCAAATAGTTCATCAGAAAACGAGCCTACAATGACGACTGAGTCTATTTTGGGGGGGAATCTTTCCTCCGGTCATCATTTGTGAGTACCGAACTATGAAACAAGTGGCTGTTTTCACAAGATGAGATAGTCCCTTGAATTCGTTCCATTACCCCCCCTTCACAAACCATAATGTTCCCCATTGAAATGAATGGAAATGCAAGCTGTTCCAGTTCCAAAATGAAGTTATACTTTTTGTTTTACCTGTGCGTGGTTAAAAATAGTGTCATATCGAAATAAGAGAAATCAAACTCTAAATAAACATTATTGCTCTTTCTCTCAGTTGTTTAGTAAAAGGTGATCCAAAGGTTATTGTTTTCATAATTTATAGACACAATGACAAATTGCTGTCAGTTATCTGTACCGACTACAACTATTTTGTCATCAGAGACTTTAATATCCATCAATATTTATCTGATATTACATAAAACAATTGTCACACACCCTGTGTCCTTTTTAATACCTTTTTGGGTGTTTTTCTTGTTCGGCTGTTAGGTCAAGCAGAAAGGAGGATCTGCGTCCCTTTTATGCTGGAACAACTTTCCTGTGCCACAGTGGTTTTTTAGCTGACACTGTGGTTCTTTGTATTCTGGTGGATTTTTATTGAACATTTCAGTCAGACAGAACAAAGTTTTCAAAGGGGAGGGACAGAAAAAACAAAAGGGAGAGAGTGAAAGAAAACAATAACGCATTCGATTCGAATACCCAAGAAGTTCGCATAGTTAGGAGTTCTTTATCGCAACGAGCGAGTGGCCCCACACCAAGCGAACAAGTCCCAGAGGTGAGTATCTGCGGACACATGCAATTGGATTGACACCGTCTTGCATGTGCAATCGCTGCGCCTGCACCGCGGGGGCTGAGGACCCCGCACCGCCCCCTCCAGAAGCGGGGTCGGGTCAGAGAATTTGACCGAAGGTTAAGCCTTTCCTTTCCTTTAATGATTTCAAGAGGCTTATTCATGCGTGTGTCTCCACCAGACTTAATTCTTGTCATCCCTCTATATGTTGGTGTCAGCCAGGTTTCCCTCGCTCATTCCCAATGGGTCCAGAAGACTGCTGCTCGACTCTTAACTGGAGCACCAAGGTGAGAACACATTTCACCTGTCCTGGCTTCACTTCATTTTAAAATTCAATTGTTTGCTCTTAAAGCACTGAATGGGCCGCCTCCATCCTACCTCTCTGACCTTTTACACTCATGCACTCCAACACGGTCCGTGAGGTCTGCGAAAGATCTCGTCCCAAAATCAAGGTTGAAACGCAGCCCCCAAACTCCGGAATGAGCTGGCCCTCCCGGTTAGATTCGATCCCATTCTCATTATTCTTTTAAATCCCATTTAAAACCGCATTCGTTGTCCCTGGCATTCTCAGAGCCTGTATAAGACTTTGCAGTATGTGGATTCATTTTGTTATTTTATTGTGTTTTTGTAAGCTGTAGTGTTTTTATGTCCCGCATTTGTTTTGTTACTGGTGCTTTATTTTTCGATATCTTTTTTTATCTTTTTTACATCTTCTGATGTACAGCAACTCTGTTGTTTCTAAATGTGCTTTACAAATCAAATGGATTGGATTGGATTGGATGCTGACAATAACATGGGGGAAACAAATATAAAAACTCTCTGTTATACTGGACACATTTGCACTCTCTCAACATATCGAGTCCGACCCACACTCAAGGTCACATCTCAGACCTCGTAATCGCGAGGGATGTTGATGTTTTATCTGTTGACATGAAGGACTTGGCTATTTTCTGTGTGTTCTTCGAACTGAACATTCTCCCAAAGGTTCAGGCGACCTCTGAGTCTGTTAAGAAAAGGTGCATACAGTACATGAGAGTCCCAGCACTCAGTTTATGGAGGCCATTACTGTGTCACCAACTGGAAATGCAGAGACAATTGAAATCACAGTATGTGGAGAAAAACTAAACCTACCTCTACAGACAAATGTCTTTTTAAATTGAACCAAGAGTTAGTCAGGGGCGAAACAGCAACATTTTCTAGAATCAGAATTAGTAAGAACCTCAACAATACTCACACTGTGTTTGCTGTGGTTGACGAGCTCCCAAACCACTTCAGAACTCCTCCCAATCAATAAATGCAATGAATTTACTTGCTATTTTACTGAAAAAATGCAATCTATGCGGTCAAATATCAAATCAGCAAAATGATCAACTGATGCAACACCTAAATCCACCCAGGAAAAATTCGATTTACCATGCCAGAGTTTGAAAGCACTTTTAAAGTTCATTCAGTTATTTATTTTATTTGTATATATTTTTCAGTATATGGTGGGAACACTATTTGCTTTCTCCACATATGCGGCAATGTACTTTTGAACTCTTGAAGTTTTATTGCCAACGCAATTAGAACGAGGAGCTCAGCGGTTGGTCACTGTGTGCCTCGTCGGGATCGCTATTCCTGCTGTGCACGTCTCGGCCTCTGAAGGGCAGTGTGGCGCACGCCATGAGCTGCACACTTGCAGGAGCAGAGAAAGTCAACAGAGTCACAATCCAATATTGTTCATATAACTAACCCCTTTTTCACAGTTTGAAGAATATATGCCAGAGAGTATTGTTATATTGTCTATATGTACGTCTTTGTGCGTTTGCGTACCAATATTCATTATTTTGAGAGAGAGATTAAAGTGGCGCAAGTTCGATGCTAATTTTCGTTTTTCATTCATTACGTGTTAGCTTGGAGGTAGCGCGATCTTTGTGAACAAAAATGAAGACACAAAGTCTGTCGTGTATTTGAACATGCAATAGGTGTAGTTACTTTGTTATGTGTGTTTAGTTTTACAGTGAACTTCAACTGGAGTGTCAATAAACGACTTCAAGCCAGTAGCATCCACTTTTACTGCTTGCGACTGCTGTGGCACCTTGGCAGCCTGTGGTTGTGATCACGTGGGCTGGCGCGGCGCATGGAATAGACTGCTTGTATAAGAGTTGCGACATCGGACATTTTAGATACAGTCCGATCCGATACTCATTTTCTTTGGTGACGTTGGAGCGATTTCAGTCACAAACGCTTGAAAATAGTATGGAAATAAGAGGTCATTTCCCCGTGACAATTTTGGACGTAATTGAATTGTTCATTCGTAACCCGAAGTTCCGCTGTACTGCATGTCCTAAATATAGATTTTGTTACAGCGTCTTTTTGGCTCTGGTACAAGCAGAGGTGTCAAACTCATTTTTGATGAGGCCTCTAATTATGACTGTGAAACCATGTAAATGTATCATCTCCTCATCATATTACTCCATACATACAGTACACAGTACACGACAAATGGAAATTAGTTTGTTCAACTTTTTCTTAAAAGGGTTTTTGCAATCTCTCAACATTCTTAAAAGTGAAGACAATTTTCCATGTTGTCACCGATAGCAAGAAAGACGAAGTGTTTTGCTTCGGAGTGGCAGGCTGGACTGTTTGACAACTGTGCGAGTGACACCAACGACAAATTTAACATACCAGTACATGTCCAATAAAGATGACTGATTCAGAATGTTTTCGAGATAACAGATGCATTGTGTTTCTCACCTGGACAGACAGCTATATTACAGAATTTGGTCTGCTTCTCTGGACCATCACAGGGGTCTCCCCCAAACTGGGGAGGGGTGCAGGTTCGTGTTCGGGATCTATAACCTCTGCCACATGTTGACGAACATAAACTCCATGGTGACCATTCATCCCAAGCGCCGGCCACTGCAAACAGAGACGCTACAGTATGATTGACATGCAGCAACTTTCCTATGTTCAATGTTTTACATGATCATACATTTCAATTCATTTTTCTGTTGCTAAATGCCAACAAATATTCGCATTCTTAAGTAGCATATTTTGTATACTGGACTGCGTGACGACTATGAAGCATGAAGGAGAGGGCTTGGCGAGTGCAGGGAGTTGACTGGACAGAGAGGGAAGGGGAACTTACCTGGACAAACAGCAGGGATGCAAGTTCTCTGTTCTTGCAGAGGCCCACTACATTGGGTACTGTACGAGGAGGAGATACAGAAACGAGTGCGACTCTGCCAGCCCTCCCCACATGTGGCAGAACACACACTCCATGCTGACCACTCCTCACCTGAGGTTGAGTCTACTGAGGAGGAAGGGCGGGTAAAGAATGGGAACGTAGAAAAAAGAGGAAAGGAGAGGTCCATAACTAATTAGCATGCAGGATCTAGCCTCTGAGGAACTATAGTGTGATGAGGGGCAGTTTTGTCACATGGTACAGTGCAGCGGTCCCCTTAAAACATGCACCTTTTTCCTGATGGATGGATCAGGATGGCCAATTCCGCAGATAATATAGGAGAATATTTCTAAAAATGTGTTTGAAGCATTCAAACGTATAACTTGGACATTTGCATTTGCAACTCAATAGGACAATGGCCTAAAAAAAAACCTTTCGGATGGGGATCACACAACTTATCAATTAGTATTCAAATGTGTACACAGGTAATATTTTCATATTCGCTGGTTTGGCTGAGATAGCTTATTCTTTCGGTTTACTGTTTACTGTGTGTGTGTGTGTGTGTGTGTGTATATATATATATATATATATATATATATATATATATATATCCCCTAAATATATCCCTAAATGCCCGATGCGTTGTCGTCGCTTAGGGGCTTAACTCTAGGTAAAATTAGGGGACTAAATTTGGGCACTCTGCCAACACGCATTGGGCTAGCGTGGCCGATTAGGGCCTATTCCTTCTTCATGGCAGTCCAACAAAAAGCATGGCCCTCAAGAGCTTCTGCCTACGGCAGCAGACAGACAAGCTTGGCGGCAGAGGGTGCTAAGAATCACCGGGTTAATTATGGCTGCTTCGGTACAACGGACTTGGCTATGATAGACCAGAATACGGTTAGTCCTACAAACATTTTAAGTCAACCCAAAGGACAATCGTGAGAAGTAGCAAGAAAGAAGCAAAAAAGACAAAGCATGAAATCTTATTTTTGGGACACTCAACGTGCGAACGCTAAAGGACGATTATCGATTAGAAGAGCCACAACATGAGATATAATTGGACTTGGTGAAATACGTCGGAAAGATGAAGCTACGTTGACTCTCGATAATGGCCATCTATTTTATTACAGAGGATCAGAAAGTGGACGCAATGGTGGAGTAGGTTACATTATGAATAAAAGTATCGGCAATTACGTTACCAGCGTCAAAGGTGTTTCCGATAGACTCGCCACATGTACCATCTCTATTACTCGCTTCAATTGCGCCGACCATCAGCCACACCGACCTTGAGGTGGAAGCATTTATCCCATCTTTATAGTTAACCGAAGCACAAATTTCGAATAGTCATGGGTGACTTTAACGCCAGGATTGGCCTTAACTCTGGCGAGAAATCAATTGGATCCTACGGAATGGGATCAAGAGATGAACGAGGAGAACACTTAATAGAATTTGCTGAACAAGAAGGCTTATACTTTATCAATTCGTTCTTTTAACAAGAAATGGAACAGAAAGTGGACATGGAAAAGCCCCAAAGGTAACGCTAGCATCGCAGACTACTTCCTGTCCAACGACAAAGGGGTATTTACGGCTTGCACCACCCTAAACAAATTTGACATTGGAAGTGACCACAGATTGGTTCGGGTCAAAGTGCAAACCAACTGCCAACTTGAACGAAAGAAACTTCTAAAGGGCAAGCTTACCAAATGAAACTTAATTCAAGAAAGAAGCGATGAGTTTCAAATACGTTTGGCTTATCGCTTTAAAGCTGTTCTAACGGCGGAAGATGCAGATCTGTCAACACACAATGACGAAATTCTAAACGGCATTGTTCAAACTGCACACAAAGTAGCGCCGCCAACGAGAAAGACGACAACATCCAGAATATCTAAAGCTACTCTCGCCTTAATGAAAAAGAAATGAAGAAAAGGGGTATCAACGAAATTGAATATGTTGAATTGTAACCCAAGTAATCCATACATACATACCTTGGATTATTTGCTAAAAACAATCAAGTTTATCAGTTTGAACATTAAATATCTTGTCTTTGCAGTGTATTCAATTAAATATAGGATGAACGTGTTTTGCAAATCATTGTATTCTGTTTTTATTTATGAAATAAAATAAAAGGACATACAACGACGGGTAGACTGGGCTACATGCTAACCACCGCATAGAGATAAACATACTGTCACGAAATGTGTGACGTGGTGCGTTATTGTTATGTGTTACTGTAGGATGGGGTTTTAGCGAGCCATGCCCTGTTCTGTTTTGCTGAGCGCTGATTTGCTGTTTGAAAAGATGGCCGCTGCCTGTATGAGTGGGAGTCGAGAAAATCGCTTTTGCTAGCAAGTTGAGTTGTGTTTTTTTGTCTTCTTTTTGAAGGAGTCGCCATGTTCGTTGTTTGACCACTAAACGGACTAACATCTCGTTATGTATCATTGGAAGACATTACAAAACAAACAACAACAACAAACAAAAAAAAACCAAAAAATGTACCGGCATTACCAGATAACGAGCGACTGTTTTTCTCAAATGTCTTTCTGTCTCCAAAGTGTTCTCTGTCAATTGACTGTCTGTTGTCGTAATAGAGCGGCTCCAATTACCAGAGACAAATTCCATGTGTGTTTTTTGGACATACTTGGCAAATAAAGATGATTCTGATTCTGAATACTACTAGCATATAGCATACTAGCAATAGTTGTAGCATTTGCTACATTACCTCATGGATCAGGGATGGGCATCTTGTGGCCCCAGGCCACATTGTGTCCCTTGATACATTTTGGAAATGATAAAACGTTTCGCTGGGACAGTGGACCACTGGTTAGCACAGTTCTGGGAACCAGGGTTTAAATCGCGGCCCTGCCTGTGTGGAATTTGCATGTTCTCCCCGTGCCTGTGTGGGTTTTCTCCGGGCACTCCCGTTTCCTCCCACATCCCAAAAACATGCGTGCTAGGTTGATTGACTTGTCTTTCAGGTAAAATAGGAAGCAGATTTAATGTTCACTGAATTTAAAGGAAAACCCATGTGCCTAGTTTGCTACGAGGCCCTATCAGTAGATATGTATTTAAATCCAGAAAAACGGCCGCCATTTTCTTTCCATTTCGCAGTGCCAGATTTCGGGTGCATGGATTTAGCGGAGGACCACCAAAATTGTGTTTTCTCATTGTTTTGCGCAAGATAATCCTTGTTCTTTTCAGATTACGTTGTTGGGAAATACCTCGTTTTTTTTTAAATGTACAATTCAGATGAGATTTTCTTTGGTTCCGACAAAGATGAAATTTTTTTGCGTTGAAAATCACACATTCATAGGATTCGGACATGACAGAAAACTATATGGATGTGATTCGTGGATGGATGCCCGAGCAGCGACCGTTACGAGGTCCGTATTGTAATCATAAGAATTATTATTAATTAAGAATTATTTTTAGGCAGCACGGGGGCGATTGGTTAGCACGTGTGCCTTACAGTTCTGAGGATCCCAGCCCCGCCTGTGGGGAGTTTGCATGTTCTCCCCGTGCCTGTGTGGGTTTTCTCCGGGCACTCCAGTTTCCTCCCACATCCCAAAAACATGCAAGAATTGGAGACTCTAAATTGCCCGTTGGTGTGACTGTGAGTGCGAATGGTTGTTTGTTTATATGGGCCCTGTGATTGTCTGGCGACCAGTTCAGGGTGTACCCCGGCTCTCACCCGAAGATAGCTGGGATAGGCTCCAGCACGCCCGCGACCAAGGTGTGGATAACCGGTACAGAAAATGGATGGATTGATATTATTATTAGGGCCCGAGCAGCAACCGCTGTAATCGTGAGAATGATTATTATTAAAACATGCCAGTACACCAGGCGCTCCTCATCCCCTGATCTAAAAGTAGCGTTGCGGCTTTTTTTTAAATTTTGTATTTTTTATACTTTTTTTTGAAGTGGTATTGGCAGCGCGTGCTAACGCAGTTCTAGTCTATGTCAGAGTGTTTTAGCCCGTTTTTATCAAGTCTACATGTCCCAAGCCGCAGATACTGTCGTAGGTTTCTGCTCGACATAGGCACTGTCATTCAAGGTCTGTGTTTTGGTTTTTATTGTGTTTGGTTTTGCTTCATGTTTTCCTGTGTTCCATGTTTTTCGTCGTGTGCTCATTTACTCATTGTGTCCACCTGTTCTTGTCAACCTTCTACCTTGTGTCGACCAATCCGATCCCTCCAGCCACTCGTGTCTTGTCCAAGTGTTCCTGGTTGTCTCGTCAATCTGTTTGTATTTAGTTCCCTGGTTTCTTTCAGTTCTTGTTGGTGCATTGTCACTGTCACTGTCACTGTCTGTGTCACGTCATAGTCGCCAGTTGTGTCACTCAGTTATTTCACCAGTCATGTTCTGTTTCTTGTTTTGGGTTGACTCAAGTGTTTCTTTGTTACTTTGTGTTTAGATTTTGGACTTTAATTTAGTATTTAGATATTTGCATGAGCCTTGTTTTCCTTTGTTTTTGGAATTAAATATCATTTTTTGATACTCTTGCACTACTACGTTGCCTCCCTGCTTCCCTGCACTTGGGTCCTCCACGCCTTCAAAAACCCAAAATGTGACAGGCAGAACTACTTTTACGGAGTTAAAGTCTACTCTCACTGAGGAGCTACGGAACTGCGCTCTGCTCCGGGCGCCTACAACAACTCAGAGCCCTACTCCAGCATCGCGCCAACGGTGGAGGCGCTACGAACAGCGAAGGAGGAAGCAGACGTGGGGCAAGCGTGGAGGTATCCAAGCAAGGCTAGCGGCACAAACCGCACAAGCCGGCAATTCCCACAATTACATTCGACTACTCCGTTTTACCCGTAAGACTGCGAGAGAGTGCTATGTTTTTGTGTTTGTGGAAACATGGCTTCACAGCAGCGTTCCCAACATTCAGCTCGACCAGCTAGTATGCTACCGAGCGGACAGAGCTCCCATCGAGGGAGATAAGACCCGCGGCGGCGGGCTCGGTCTTAACATTGACGTTGCCTGGTGCCAGCACGCTGTCTTGGTCAGTCAACATTGCTCACCACTACTGGAGTTTATGTACGGCTGTTTTATTTACCGAGGAAATTTACTGCCATACTGCTTGTGGCTATTTACATCCCCCCCAGCTCCAATAACAGGAGTGTGGCGCTGAGTGAACTATACAATCATACACCCTGAACTGGTTGCCAGCCAATCGCAGGGCACATAGAAACAAACAACCATTCACACTCACATTCACACCTACGGGCAATTTAGAGTCATCAATTAACCTAGCATGCATGTTTTTGGGATGTAGGAGGAAACCGGAGTGCCCGGAGAAAACCCACGGAGGCACACATATATATATATATATATATATATTTAACCGAATGCATTTGATAAGTCTATATTGGACAGAGACAATATGCTTACCAACAACTGCAAAGGACCTCTTTTCATCAAACTCTCTTACCTGTCTGAGGATTTTGCTGTCCACTACGGGGCTTGTCTCCATCATCAAGCTTGCGACTGTCCACTGAACGAAGGTACTGACTGCGAGAAATATGCAGGTCTTTACCTAAGAAGGTAAGGCAAGGACGAGAGGGGAAGCAGGCATTAGAAATTCAGGCATCTTGATTGCAGGACAAGTCTGAGACAGCAACAATATGAACCACCTACATCAGTACACCAAAATATGGGTCATTATTGTGTTTGACTTTAACTTTCATTTCAGTAAAAATAAAAGCCAAAACTTTTCTTTTTCTTCTGTTCTTCAGTCGTCCAACAGGCCTGGGGAAAATGTGTCAATAGTGAAAAACGATGTCAGTGAAATTTCCAAAAATGGAGGACTAAATGTTGGGTAATATATCACAAATTCACAATATATATTACATCACAAATTGTATATCCTTATACCATGCAAATATGCCTGGCCTACCTTCTGCGGATGCCATAACATCAATGCCAATCATTGTTGCACCATTGCTTCTCATATTATCTCATGCAGTATTTCCGATACGAAGAAGTTGAAGGAAGCCTTTTGCAGAAGAAATCACCCAATATTTACAGTAAATAAGTAAATGTGCACATGGATAAAAGGAGCAGGATAAGAAGAAGAATTGATGAAACAGCGAGTATTCATTCTTGCCCCCGACTCCTAACCCCACAGTAATTTGTGTGCCCCCTCCACACAAACTGCTGCGCTGTTCCCAGATACTATGAGAACTCCAAAATTCTTAAGACACAAAGACAAATACACCAAAAACAGCAACCACAGAAAAGTCCATTTTAATGCACTTGAGTTACATTATAAAGTGTAAGTTTGTTGTTTATCCTCCTGATCTGATACCCATATTTTTATAAAAGATCTGTGCACTGCCCAGGCCAATTTGTAACACATTTAATAGCACACGAAGTAAACTTCCATCCCCTAAAGACAAGGACAGAAATTTTTTCATCTGCATGAATGGTACATAACTGCGATTGGCTGGCAACCAGTTCAGGGTGTACCCCGCCACCACACACACACACACACACACACACACACACACACACACAGCAGCCCCAGCACCATCGACCCACTGCCGGAAGCACGGGGGCCCCAGCCACCAATAGGGCCCAACTCAGGAGCCAACCGCCACCCAAAAACAGTCATGGCCCGCCAAAGCGAACCCATGTTAAGCGCTCGTCGTGAGCAAGGACGGGCGAGGGCGCCAAGAGAGGGGAGAGGAAGGCGGGGCCCAAATGGGAGGAGGGGGGGCGGGCGGACCAACTTTTCTTCAAGTTACCCATTTGCTTATTATATTTGGCAGAGACATTTTTGAGTCTTATATACTCTGCGACAATATTTTGCCATTTGGTTAATGTTGAAAGCTTTTTTATTTTTCCAGTTCAACAGAATTACAAGTATGGGTTGAGCATATTCATTTGGAAGATCTATATCTTTTAAACCACGCAGCAGAAAAAGATTAGGAGACATCGGAATCCTACGGTTCAACACTGAGGAAAGTTTCTGTGTAACTCGTGACCAGAAGAGCTGTACGGGTGTACAATGCCAAAGAGCGTTTGCAGTACAATGAGTGCTTATGTTTGATTTTGAAGAGCCCGTTTGATGCTGACTATATTGATCGATGGAGTACTTTGAACTGGATTAGCTGTAAATTACTGTTTTTTGGTCATTTCTCTAGATTTGTGCCCAGTAATCCTTGTCAGTAGAAACTGAGGTCTTTTTCCCATTTTGCGATTGGTAAGTGTATGGAATAAGCAAAGCACATTTATTTATAGAGCGCATTTCATACACAAGGTAACTCAATGTGCTTTACATGATTAAAAGCATTTTTTTAAAGAAAAAAAAACAACAAACATTTTAAACAAAGAGAAAAAAAAAATAAAATAAAACTGGAATGCTCTAAAAAGCTCTTTTGAACCTGGACTTAAAAATATTCACACTTGGGGCTGACGTCACTTCTGTTGGCAACTCCTTCCATTTGTGTGCAGCATAATAGCTAAATGCTGCTTCACCATGTTTGCTTTGGACTATGTGCTCCACTATTTGACCTGAGTCTGTCGATCTCAGATTTATATACCATTAGCATTTCTTTCGTGTATTCAGGACCTAAACCATTTAGTGATTTATAGACCAGTAGCAGAACTTTAAAATCTATTCTAAAGCTGACTGGAAGCCACTGTAAAGACTTTAGAATTGGAGTAACATGCTATGACCTCTTTGTTCTGGTCAGAACCCGAGCTGCAGCATTCTGAATGAGCTGCAGCTGTTTAATGCTCTTTTGAGGGGAGTCCAGTCAGAAGACCATTACAATAGTCGATTCGTCTTGAGATAAAAGCATGGATGAGCTTCTCCTGGTCTGCTTGACACATGCAAGCCTTCACTCTGGATATGTTCTTCAGATGATAGAAGGCAGTTTTAGATATAACTGTGTGTCATCTGCAAAGCTATGATAGTCAAAATGAAAGTTCTGAAGAATTTGACCCAAGGGTAGCATATACAGGCTGAACAAGAGGGGTCCAAGAACTGACCCTTGAGGGACCCCATAGGTCATTGCCAGTCGATGAGATTGAAGACTTCTAATGGTTACAAAATAACCCTTTTCCTCTTCAGGTAGGACCTGAACCATTTAAGGACTGTTCCATTTAGTCCTAGCCACATTTCCAACCTGTTCAGCAGTATATTATGATCTACCGTATCAAAAGCCACACTGAGATCCAACAAGACCAGAATTGACACCTTTCCCGAGTCAGTATTCAATCTTGTATCATTTAGCACTTTGATAAGAGCATATTCTGAACTGTAATGAGTTTGGAAACCTGACTGAAATTTGTGAAAAAGTCCATTTAAGTTCAAGAAATTGCTGAGTTGATTCAAAATAACTTGGCTAGGAAAGGGAGATTTGAGATGGGTCTATAGCTTGCTAACATGGAAGCGTCCAGCGCTCTATTTTTTAGAAGAGGCTTAATGGCAGCTGCTTTAAGACCTTTAGGAACTCGCCTGACTGAAGTGAGCAATTGATTATTTGCTGCAAATAAGCTAGCACAGACTTTGCAATAGCTTTGAAAAAGTCAGATGGTATTGAGTCAAGACAGCTTGTTGAGGGGAGAACGGACAGCATGCTGTGACAACGCGAGAGATTGGGTGATTTCCGAAGACGAAAAACATGGCGGCATATATTTGAAAAAGCAGCTATTACAAGATCAAATGTATCTTTTCACAAGTCTTTTTCTTTTTTCAATGGCGCATGGTCGTTTCGTTCTTTTCTCTTTTCCTTCGCCAGCGCTAGCAGCGGTAACTTGTGGAGACCCACTTGCCATCTGCGCAGCTACGTCAACGCCAACTCGTCAGTCATGGAGGATCCAAGCCATCGCGTTGAGCTGTCGCTGATGAGGGAAAAAAAACGGATTCTTCCACTGTAACTGAGGATTGACTTGATTCGACGGAGATACAGACGAGTGTCCTCCTCTCAATCGACAAGAAATTGTCAATTGCACTTGATTTGCTTCGCCAGGGGATCGGCGAATTCAGAAAGAGCTTGGAATTCACACAACAACTGGTCAAGGAGCTAAGTTTAGATAATACTGCGCTCCGATCAAACATGATGTCAATGTCCTCATAACTACAAACTCTTAGACTGGAATGTAAACTCATGAAATAAACTACGCTGGACATTCAATCAAGAAGCATGCGCGACAATCTCATTTTCTCGGGCATTCCATAAAATGCTCCGGAAGACGGGTGCAGATTAAGAAGTCTATGACGTCCGCGTTCAAGATACAGTCGACGAGATGACTTTTCACAGTGTTCACCGATTGGGAGGCCCTCCCCCAGGAAACCGACCACGTCCCTTCATTGCAAAGTTTGAAGACTTTCGGCAAAAAGTGTTTGTAAAATCCAAAGGTCGGGAGCTCAAAGGGACTTCGTTTGGAACGAACGATCAGTTCCCCAAGGAAATCAACGAGAGGCGTAAAATCTTGCACCCGTTAATGAAGAATCACTGTGACAAAGGCAAACGCGTCTGGCTAATTGTCAATGCCAACGTCACGACCTGGCTCTTCTCGATAAGTCCTTCTTTTGATCTGTTGTCGTTATGAATTGTCAAAAGTGGACTGTATTTTGTTTCTTCTTCCCACTTTTGCCACCAGCATGAATCCTCACTCCTATCTGCCTGTTTCCTGCTCTGCTTGTTTCTACACACACGAAACACACAAGTCGCTCAAAACTCTTCTTGCGCACTACAAACCAACACACATCATATTCTCCCCTTATCACTGTTTGTTTTTGCTGTTCAGTTTTTTTCATTACCCTTCTATGTACCCTGGCTTTGCTGTACTTAAATATAGCATCTCTAGCACCCTCTCGAAATAACATTTGTCAACACAATACCAAAAAAATCTCCCGAAAACTGTCAAAAAAAAACCAACAAGAAGGAATGCATAGTACCAAATCTATTTAAAATTATGATACAGGCACACATTATATGTCGCACTAAACTTTTGTGTCATGGAATGTCAATGGCATTCGATCGCAGGCAAGGAGAATTAAGATTATGGATTATACCACTAAATTTAAAACAGACCTCCTCCCATTACAAGAAACACACCTTACTGAGTCAGAAGAAAAATGCTTCATTGACTCTAATGTCACTCGGGTTATCTCGGCCTTTTATAATGTGGTAGACAAAGAGGAGTCTCAATACGAGTCCATAAAAGACTACTTTTTACAATATATAGTACAGGAGCAGATCCAGAAGGCCGATATATAATTATACGGGCAATATTTATCAAGCTTTACACAATCGTCAATGTATACGCTCCAAATAAAGACGATCCAGTCTTTTTTCACTTGTTAAACCTGTCAGTCAATTCGATAATTAACACGGGAGGTGATTTTTAACCTTACGCTAAATCCCCTAATAGATCGCTCAAATCTCCAAAATAGCAATCGGCCACAACGTCCCAATCAACATACTAGAGCAGCATATGGACGACTTTGGTCTTGTCTACTTATGGAGGCTGAAAAAACGTACAAAAAGAGAATACACATTTTTCTGGTCGGTTCACCGCTCTTTCTCAAGAATAGATTTGTTTCTTTCAAACAATTCCAAAATACATCCAACCATCAGCCACAATGCCCCACAATTTCTCTCAATCTAAAAGTTGAATCCAGTGTGGGACCCCCACCAACATGCCGCTATTGAAGGACCCGGATTTTGATTTGAGTTTTTGAAATTCAACGACTCCCCAATCATATCCCCATCGCTGTTGAGGGAAACCGGGAAAGATCGAATCATATCAGACTCTTCATATTAAAAAAAACAAGAACAAAAATTGGAAAATGGAATTGAGGACAAAATGAAACACCTCACAGAAGAATATGCAATTAATCCAACTTCAAAAGGCAAAACATCAATGAAACATTATCTTATCCAAAACAACAGATTTTCTACAACAACAGTTAAGATACACTAATTTAAGTACAGTAATAAATCTGCCCCTCACGTTGTCCAGCTGCCTTGTGTCAACCGTCGAGACCTTCAAGTTCCTGCGAATTACAGTCTCTCAGGACCTGACCTGTTGGTTTGACCTGGCTGATTAGAATCCACGATCTGACTAGAGCAGTGATTTCCAACCTTTATGGAGCCAAGGAAGATATTTTGCAATAGAAAAATCTCACGGCACACAAACAAACAAAACTGTCACAAAAAGTGGATAAGTCTTACATGATTTCCTGCCATCTAATAGAAGACCATTCGTTTGTTCTATCTGTCACGATGCCTCACTGGCATAAATAGAGGAACAAAGATACATTATTTATTGTAAATATAATTTTTTGAGCAATTAATTACACAAGTATGTACAGTAAATGAACAAGTCATTTAAATAGAAACATTCCTCCATCTTGTGATGCCAATTGGTTTAAACTCACTGATCAACTCCAACTCCAAAATCAACTCCGTCCTTAAAAAAAGGCCCAGCAGAGGATGTACTTCCTGCGGCTTCTGAGGAAGCACGGCCTGCCACCGGAGCTGCTGAGGCAGTTCTACACAGAGGTCATCGAATCAGTCCTGTGTTCTTCCATCACAGTCTGGTTTGGTGCTGCTACCAAAAAGGACAAACTCCGACCGCGACGGACAATCAAAACTGCTGAAAAGATTGTTGGTACCCCCCTACCCACCCTTGAAGACTTGCACGCTGCCAGAACTAAGACAAGAGCGTGCAAAATCCTCTCGGACCCCCCGCACCCCGGTCACCGGCTCTTCCGGCTCCTTCCCTCAGGTAGGCGCCACCGATCAATCCAAACTAGAACTAGCAGACATTCCGACAGCTTCTTCCCTCTTGCGATCAACTTCTTAAACAGCTAACCTACAATTCCATTACAACATGCTGGCAATTTTTTGACTTGTGTTCGTTGTCACACTTCTGTGGGGCCAATTCTACATTACTGGTGCACTCACTGTCGTAGTCTCGCCACGCTGCACTATTTGCATATCTGTTGTTGACCAATACTGGCCACTCATGCCAGAGTCGCATCTGCTCCATTTGCACACTGACTGAGGAGTATCTGCAACATTTGCACAATCAACATTGTCCCAGATTATCGCGCTACTCGTCTCGGCGCCCTTTGCACAATGCTCATTGCAGCGGACTATTGCAATATTAGTCATTAGGACTGCTCTAAGCGCTCGAGGACTCTGCATCTTTTTGCACAATTGTCGAAAAATAAATGAAAATTGTACCGGCATTTTCCAGATAACTAGCAAGCCTTTATTGCTCAGTGACTTTTTTTTTTTTTTTTTTTGTCAATGTCTTTATGTCGCCAAAGTGTTCTCTGTCAATTGACCGTCTGTTGTCGTACTCGAGCGGCTCCAACTACCGGAGACAAATTCCTTGTGGGTTTTTTGGACATACTTGGCGAATAAAGATGATCCTGATTCTGATTTGATTCAAACAATAATTTGGGTCACCTTTAAGTTAAAAAACACAGGTATTCAAAAGAGCTAAGATCACCCAGTATAATTTCTTTACAGTAAAATAATGACTTAAAAATCACTTTTTTCCCTCTTCGACACTTGTTCATAAAATCCAAATTTGCTGGTGTTCCCTCATTTAAAAATGGTATTCCAGTTACTTTCTGTCTACCACGTTTTATTTAATAAAGAAAAAATCAAGATCATAGGTTGTAACGATGTCATTAATCAACGTTGATTTATTGATGACAGCTGGGATAGGCCACCCTCGTGAGGAGAAGCGGCTTGTTTGTTTGTTTGTTTTACAATGAAACGATTTAGGTTGTACTAGAAAGCAGCAACCCGCAACATTCTTGTTGAAAAGTGCCTCAAATCTGAAAGAAGCCTAATTGATCAAATTACACCAAGCAAATGAAAACAGAGACAGACGACAAACAGCCAATGTTGATGTTGATGTTGATTAATGTTGATGGATTGTGTCATTTACTTGATTAAAGAAAACATGAAATGTTGTTTTACTCAAATCCTGTAAGGTCACGCTCACTACAAAATCCCATAAATGGCGCAGCGAGGAAGTAAAATAATACCTTCTTGTAACTTAATAGCGTATTTGCCCCCTTGAATCGCTCCTGATCCCTCTGGTCTCGAGCGGCCTCGACACAGGAAAAACACGACACAATGAATGGTAAACGACGCCACGTTTCCACTAAACTTGAAAACTTTAGATTTACGGAATATTCAGCAGGAATTTGTAGTTTTTGTTACAATGCATTGTTGTCGCTGTTTTTGTTTTTTTAAATCTACTTCTCTTTCCCCGATTTTCAAGCACTACAAATCAGCAAAACTGCATTCCCATGTGTTTGGGAAAATCAAGAGCACATGATCATGGAGAGCAACCTCCATCCGCTCTTTTGAATGATGAAGGGTTTATTGCGAACACATACGGATTCTTTTTTTTCCCTGACATGACGGACTTTTCTTCTTCCTCAACAATCACGGGCAAAATTGGAAAGTAGCTTGGTGTCGTCTCCCGTTGAAAGGACATTTCTGTTTGTCCTCAGTCCTTCTGAAGCGTGCTTATGTATCCACACACTTGAAGATTTGCATTCATCTTCATCCACTTTGCATTAATGCCCAAATGCATAATTGACCGTAAGCCCCTCCTTGTTCAGTATACCACGACATTTCGTTTCATTTCGTTTTGATGCACATATGAAGTTGACGCCTTTTGATTGTATGATTGAACTTCTCGACATCCATCTTCTGCTTCCATTTCGAGCAGTTGGACGAGCGGATGGTTTATCTCCTGGTTGGTTGGTTTATCACCAGCATCTGCCACCAAACTAGTGCCTCCATCCCCAACACACGCACACATTCATCTCCAGAAAATATCGAACTAGCGCAGACACACAAACACACACACAAACACACGCTCACAAACAGAGCTCTTGTGTACAATTGCTCCACGTTGATTGATTTTTGAGTGTGTTTTATTGTGAGTTTATGCATGAGGGAGTGAGAGGGGAAAAAAAGGAACTAAAACGACAGAATGTGGACAGAGAAAATACCTGTGGAAATAAAATGTTGACACAGTAAGGGTGGCTAGTTCACATAAAGCGCTCCACTTGAGTGGAGGGAAAGGCAAGTGCTGACACCCAGAGGACAGAAGCGGTCAACTGCATGTTGGAGATAACAGGCAGTGAAAGGGGGAGAGCGGGCGGGGGGGCGGAAGGCCATGAAGGGAGGCAGGGACAGACAGAAGAAAAAGTAATAGGATAGATAAGACGAGGGGAGGGAATTGAAGTGCAAGTGGGGGAAGGGAGCACATATTGTTATGTATGAGCATGAACATTTCCATTGACGAAGTTGCAACCCAACCCAAGCTAAGTGCATACAGCACATGCTGATGAATTCCAATGTGCTGCAAAAATCTGCGGTCCTCTTGTGTCCGGTGTGCATGTTCCCCCCCATGTACTTCCGATTCCTCCTACAAGCTGTGAATATGCACGGCAGGTTGATTCAAGACTCAAATTACCCGTCTAAATGGTTGTTTGCCGATACGCCCCGTGAACAACCGACCGCCGGTTCGAGGGACGTCGCTTCCGGGCAAAGTCCGTCGCCATGGGCTCGAAAACGAATCCATGTCCATCCATCCATTTTCTGTAGCGCTTATCCCAGCCACCTTCGGCCGAGAGGCGGGGGTACGCCCTGGACTGGTCGCCGACACCAATATGTTAATCGCACAAAGGAAACTCGGCGTTCACTTTGTCGCACGTCGTATCCTGTGGTGTGTGCGTGACGTCGCACAGAGAACCAGACCGCAGTCATGCAAGGCAGGGTTGCGGGCAATTACGAAGCGGCGTACAAAACAATGTCGTGTTGTCGAGGTAAGTATGAGAAGTAACACTATTTAACACATGGAAATCCTATTCATGAGTTTCTTTGGCGAGACCAAAGGTGAGTCACTCATTTTCCGATGGGGCCACGCGAGAAACCGGAACGTTTGCGGAGAGGCAGGCCAACGTGCTAAAACCTCAATCGGGTTCCGTATTAAAGTGAATGCATTTATTGAAAACATTCAATTGTATTTTTGGAATAAGCTGCTACTTGTGTAATTAGGGTATATGTTGTTCTGATCAGGACGTAAAATGCCTCTCTCTCTCTCTCTCTCTCTCTCCCCCCCCTCCCCCAGACTCTGGCTGCGCTGTATGGTCCAATAGATATAACCATCACGACATGGCCGCCACGTCATTGCCCCACATTCGACATGGCCGCATCGTAGGCACGTCTTTTGGAATTGGATCTATTTTTTTTGTCACATCAGTCCCATTCTCTGCCTGCAATGGCGCCACAGCGTCATTCAACAACAGCAGACAATTCTGGAACGGAAAAATGTTGTTAAGTTAAAAATGGACGGTCCATTTTATCCGATATCCGTTATATCGGGGGTCCGTTTTATGGTTCCGCTGTTTATATAGCGGCTGATTGAAAAGTAACTCCCTATTTTTAAGTACTATAATTCTGGCAAGAAATGAACACGAGAAGAAAGTGCATTGCATGGTCGAATCGACTTGCTCCTTTAATCATGGCAAAGTGAGAAAAATCTTACAACATATGAATAAATGTAAAAGTATTGCAAAATAGGGAGTGACTTTTCAATCAGCCTGTATTATGATTCCATTGCTGTTTGCTCCGTGACATCGGAAAATGTTGATGATTCTTTTCCAAATGAAAAGCAGATGTTTGCAAATGTCTCCTTTTGATGAAACACACGGCTAATCAGCCTGCTGAGACCATTTACTATTGAGAGGCTGACATTCAGAGGGCTGGGTTCATTCCATGAAACCTTTAGAATCTGCCCTCCAGGAGTTTTTTCCTTGTTCTGGCTTTGTAAGCGGCTGCCACGGCACTAAGGCTTGTTCCATAAATCCAAGTCTTCATTCAGTCCTGTCCAACGGAAGCCAGCGTTCTCCCGGGGGACAAGCGGCTCAGGACCACGGGTGAGAAAAAAATCCACCTCGGGTTCGTTGAAGCCTGATTCGTCAACAGGTGTGAATTTGACTGTCATAGGGCATCTGTCTTTTTGGGACCTGCGATGAGTTGGCCGCCAGTCCGGGGTGTAACCACCCCCCCCTCGTGAAGATAACCAATACGCAGTCGAAAAAAAGATGGATGGCTAGAAGAGCACGTGCGCAGTTTTCACCGGGATGGAGGCCCCTTCTTACTGTTACCATTTGAGGAAGTGTTCATGTTAAAAGAAATCGTCAATCATCTGGTCAAAGTGTTTTCTGTCATTGAATAAATAATGCAATATTTTCTCTTGTGCAAGCACACAAAGAATGCGGACACGTTGTCTCATCGAGCCAATTATTCCTCCTACATATTTGCATATTAATGATAACCAGCGCCTCGCATGAGAGAAAATAACCAGAATGACACAAAATAATCCTCAGTTAGGGAAGTCGTAGTAATGCGAACAATGGCGCCTCCGAACAAACCGAACGCGATTAAGTGCGGCAATGTGAGTGCGGGCCAGGGGGAAGCGAAGGGATGGGTAATTGTGCAGATTGGGTGCAGTGTCGAGTTCTACACTTGATTGCAGTGCACTCAGCATAAATTGCCAAGACTATCATTAACAACAGCCCAACCGTGAAGGGTTGCTAAATGTGCAGTTTGCTATTCAGATGAACCATCTTTCAAAAAACGACGAGAAGAGATTTGATTTGTCAGTTGCAGGCCACATGCTCTATAGACAAACAACCTACTGACAATCTTTATAGTATTCTGTTAACCTAAAAATACAAATGTGAGAGGAAACTCGAGTATCCGGCGAAAACTGACATAAACACAGGGAGCGGATTCAAATTCCACACGAAGTACCACTGAGATTTGAACCCTGTGAGGCAGACGTACTGCCACTCTTTCACTGACCATTATTATGAATATGATTATTATTCAGATGTAGAGATTCACTTCTGTAAGTGCTATGCATGGACATTCAAATAAGAAGTTACAGGAACATCCGGGCCACAGCCCGAGTGACATGTCTCGTCTCGGACTGAAAATGGGTTCTGTGAAGCGCTAGTATCTTGTTCAATTTCTTTGAACATAAAACAAAACCATGTAAATTCCTTTGAAATGCACCCATGGCCAGAGCCGGGTTGAGGAGCCAAATATTGAACTCAATTGATAGTCTGTTACTTTACTTTAGAATAATATGGCTCCTGTCAATGTAAAAAGTAGTCAATGTAAATATTTACTCGAGTACTCAGTGAAAAAACTACTCAGGGAAAGACTAACTGGTGAGTAGCATCTGATTTTCTTGTTAAATGGGACCATGAAGGTCAAATAAAATCAAAATGAATAATCTATATGGGAGTCCGCACACAACTGCCACCATTTCAATTTTGAAGTGCCCAGAAACCAACAACACGTGCATTGGGCCCGACAGAAACATTATTTGCTTTCGTCACTTCAATGAAGCAGATGTTTGCTGAACAGACTTATTGATAGTGTGTGCGCATGAGAGAGAGAGAGAGCATGGCACAGTATCCCCAAGAAGCATGTTTCACAGTGACTTATGATCATAAAATGGGGCTAATGTTTCCAGATGCATTTGAAACATACTGCAAGGTGTTTTCTCAAGTTAGAAATGGGCTGTAATATCCGCGTTTGGGCAGACGCAAGACTACATCATTATAATCATCATCTGCATCATAAAGATGTTGTTTTTCGGAGTCTGTAAAGTAAACACTCACGCGGCTGTTTTTTTTTTTGTTACCCCCAAAATGAGTCATTTTGATTGGCCTGCGAAGGCTTTGTGTGAGGTCATGTGACTGCCTCGTGCCGTCTGATTGGTGAACTGGAGTCAAATGACACTAGTGATGACAGCGGATTGGCGCAACGGCGCCCTATATGGAAGTCGAAGAGGACCTCTAAAAATAGATCGCGCATGCGATCATGAATAAACGGAAGTAGCGAGAGGCACGTCGATGGTTGCAACGGAGTAAAAGTATTGATTCTTCTTAACATAGAATCAAGTAAAAGTAAAAGGTACGGTGCATTCAAAACACTCTGACAAGTACAATTAATCCCGTATGTTACTTGAGTAAATGTAATGGAGTAAATGTAGCGCCTTACTACGCACCTCTGCCCATGATTACTTTTATTAGACAGCTTCATAAGTATTATTTTGAAATATAACAGGAACACAAGGTATGAACCCCCTCTCTTTCATCCGCACAACGCCAATGTCAGTAAATACACATCATGTCGGATGCTCCTTCGTTTCAGGTCAGCCGAGCAGACAGTTCAATTCCGAAGATGGATGCCCTATTGTCGAGGGAGCGATTGAAAACAAAGAACAAAAAACTCTTTTTATTTAAGGTCCTCCAGCATGTGGATCAGATTCCCCTGTTTTTCCCCAATTGGGGTGACAGCTCACTTCGGTAGGGTTTTTTTTTGGTCGACTGACACATCTTTGTTGCATGTCACACAGCAACTTAGCAAAGTCACAGAACTTGTTTACAAATGTCCTTTCTTCATCTATCAGGCTCCTGTTTCAGATTAGCTGAGCGATGCTTTGAAATTGCCCCGCAATTGGCTGGCGAGCAGCTCCTCGTGACCCAGCCACAACAGGCTCCACAAAAATGGATGGATGGATGCTTTCAAACTTTAGGTTGTTTTTTTGAAGGCAGTGGGTCATTATATAAGACCTGTCCAAGACTTGGTATCCATGACTCAAATTCGCCCCCACTCTGCTCTTGTGTGCAGTTCCTCTCTGCACATTCTACATCCATCGACAATCTATGCGTCATTATTTATTTCTTTATTTTCTAAGTCCTTGTCCAAGTAACTTTGGCAGTTTATTAAACACTCATAAGGGCTACGCCTAAGCCAAAGGAACCTATTCAGAGGGGATCCGGGGATCACGGACCGATAAGCTTCGGCTCTTTTGGCACACGTACAAACGTACGGAAGCGCACACAAACGCACATCTCTGAGCAGTGCAGTTTAGTCTGCCCACGCTTTACAATGCTCTCATACATCAAGCCCTTGTCTTCCTCCCCACACAGTGTAGGATGGTGACAACATTGTGACTCACAGAGTGAGAAAAACGCTGGTAGAGGTGGATAAGGAGTTGGTGGAGTGGGTGCCGGGAGTCTTATTATGGCCGGGAAATGAAAGAGGTGTGCAATTATAAAGTTTGGATGGGATGATAGAGAAGTGTGGGTAATGTGGTCGACAGCAGTGGGTGTGTGAATGGGAGGCGGGCGAACTTTGAAAAACTAGGATGGCAAAACAGAGTTTATGCTCGGCCGTGTGGATGTTTGATATTTTGCTGTGGAATCTTTGACTCTCCATCCGCAGTTCAAATGTCAGTAGTCCGATGTCCAATACTTCAGCACACGTAATTGCAACAACCTTTGTATCATTCATTTCAAATGTTCTTCATGCGACAAAGTTTGACCAAACAAGGGCGACGCTAACATGTCCCTTTCCAAAAAGTGTGGGCAAGTGAACCACCTCTGGGAGAACAGGACAGTTCAGGCCTCGACCACAGCTCAAGACTTTGCCTCATCTTTGACTGAATAAACTCAAAATATACAGTATGTTGCCTTTACGATAGCTGCAGTTGGGATCCGTTATTATCCAGTTTTGTGCCACAACGCCACTGAAAAACTGACACAGTTTGATCACCCTGAATCGAGTCGTGTTTTATTGTTCACCTTTGGTGGTTGTGGTTGCCCTCTTAGATTAGCTTGTTTTTTTGTTTACATTGGACTATTATTGGACGTGTCTTCAAAATACAGCGGGAGGGTTGAAGAGGTTGCTCCAGATCATAAAGCAAATATCAGTTTTGATCAAGTATGGGGAAAAGCGAAGGATCTTTCTACTGTTGAAAAGCATATGTGAGTCAATTGCTTTGCGTAAGGAATGAAAAGACTGGCACGAGACACTTGAAGAAAACATAAGTGAGATTATTGTTCAAAATAAATACGAAGAAAATGACTATGAGAGCAAATGGGTTTGTTCAGATACAGGCAAATCTAGGAAATGCATTGTATGAAGAGAGTCGCAGTAAAAAAGCAACTCATGAGCAAGAAGCAAAGCCTCTGGAGTCCCAAGAAGAAGATAAAGGGACTGTATATTACGCTCACCTCCATCCATCCATTTTCTGAGCCGCTTATCCACACAAGGGTCGCGGGAGCGCTGGAGCCTATCCCAGCCATCATGGGGCAGGAGGCGGGGTACACCCTGAACTGGTCGCCAGCCAATCGCAGGGCACACATAAACAAACAACCATTCGTACTCACATTCACACCTACGGGCGATGTAGAGTCTTCAATCAACCTGCAATGCATATTTTGGGGATGTGGGAGGAAAGCGGAGTGCCTGGAGAAAACCCACGCAGGCACGGGGAGAATATGCAAACTCCACACAGGCGGGGAACCCCGGGGATTGAATTGATTTATTCTTTGTGTGCCCGGTCATCAGAACTGTGAGGCAGACGCTCTAACCAGTCACCCACGATGTCAGCATGGATGTGGCGGAGTGGTGTTTTTGGCCCCTTTAGGGTGCCTGAAGGTGTAAAAAAATGCCTTTGCAAAATATGTGGGATGACCATTTCCTGTCATGGTATAAAAAGAAGCACTGTGCCATCATCCACTATCCTGAAAGGAAGATCTATGATCTATGAGGGTGGATGGCAGTGGAACTCCAAATATATATACAACCCCAATTCCAGTTGGAACATTGTGTTCAACATAAATAAAAAAAAGAATACAATGATTTGCAAATCGGAGACACGGTGGCCGACTGGCTAGAGCGTCAGCCTCACAGTTCTGAGGACCGTGGTTCAAACTGTGTGGAGTTTGCTTGTTCTCCACGTGCCTGCGTGGCTTTTCTCCGGGCACTCCGGTTTCCTCCCACATCCCAAAAACATGCATGCTAGGTTCATTGACAACTCTAAATTGCCCGTAGGTGTGAGTGTGAGTGTGAGTGCGAATGGTTGTTTGTTTGTATGTGCCCTGCGATTGGCTGGCAACCAGTTCAGGGTGTACCCCGCCTCCTGCCCGATGACGGCTGGGATAGGCTCCGGCACGCCCGCGACCCTCGGCTCAGAAAATGGATGGATGGATGGATTTGCAAATCATGTTCAACCTATATTTAATTGAATACATTACAAAGACAAGATATTGAATGTTCAAACTGATAAACTTGATTGTTTTTAGCAAATAATCATGAACTTTGAATTTGATGGCTGCAACACGTTCCAAACACGCTGGGACAGCTTCATGTTTACCACTGTGTTCGATCACCTTTTCTTTTAACAAGATTCAATAAACGTTTGGGAACTGAGGACATTAATCGTTGAAGCTTTTGAACGTTGCGTCCATAACAGTCCGGACGGTTCTTTTCCTCTTTGGCCCGGAGGACACGACGTCCACAATGTGGACTCGTCGGACCACAGAGCACTTTTCCACTTTTCATCAGTACATTTTAGATGAGCTGGGGCCCAGAGAAGCCGACGGCGTTTCTGGGTGTTGTTGATAAATGGCTTTTGCTTTGCATCGTAGAGTTTGAAGTTGCACCGAACTGTATTTAGTGACGTTGGTTTTCTGAAGTGTTCCTGAGTCCATGCGGTGATATCCTTTACACATTGATGTTGTTTTTGATGCAGTGCCGCCTGAGGGATCGAAGGTCACGGGCATTCAATGTTGGTTTTCGGTGCAGTGATTTCACCATATTCTCTGAACCTTTTGATCATATTATGGACCGTAGATGAGGAAATCCCTAAACTCCTTGCAATTGTACGCTGAGGAACATTGTCCTTAACCTCTTCAACTATTTTCTCACACACTTGTTCATAAAGAGGTGAACCTCGCCCCATCAAACAACAAAAGATTAACCAAGCGGCAGGTCCAGATCATGTGTCTCCATTCTGCCACAAAGTCTGCGCGGACCAGCTCGCTCCAGTCTTCACACAGATCGTCAATAGATCTCTGGAATTGTGCAAAGTACCATCCTGTTTCAAAGGCTCCACCATCATTCTAGTCCCCAAGAAACCTAAAATCTCGGCTCTAAGCCTACAAGCCTGTCGCCTTGACATCTGTGGTCATGAAGTCCTTTGAACGTCTCGTGCTGGACCACCTCAAGATCGTCACAGGTCCCCTGCTGACCCCCTGCAGTTTGCCTACCGAGCGAACAGGTCTGCGGATGATGCAGTCAACATTGGGCTGCACTTCATCCTAGAACACCTCGACAGTGTAAGGACGTACGCGAGGATCCTGTTCATGGACTTCAGCTCAGCGTTCAACACCATCATCCCTGAACAGATTTCCTCCAAGCTTCTCCAACTCAGCATCTCTCCTGCCATCTGCCAGTGGATTTACAGATTCCTGACGGGCAGGACACAGCAGGTGAGGCTGGGGGAGGCCACCTCAGCCACACGCAGCATCAGCACTGGGGCGCCCCAAGGTCGTGTCCTCTCTCCGCTGCTCTTCTCTCTCTACATGAACGACTGCACCTCAACGCACCCGGCTGTCAAACTCCTCAAGTTTGCAGATGACACCACTGTCATCTTGCAGTTTAAACTGTGCTTCGTAAGCGTGTCTCTTCGTACGTGCCATTTTCGGGGGTCCTTAGCCAAACCGACGTTGTTTTGCACAAAGCACATACTGGCGCTATATACTTACTGGGGGCTTGCCTTTAGCGTCCTCCATGACGCGCACCCCTCCCCCTTTACGTCCGCATGCTGTCCTCAGTCACGTCCACCTTTCCTCCATGTAAGCAGCGTGCGGGCAGGAAATGTTCCCAGTCAGTCAAGCGGAGCGCTCATCGAAGTCACACATAAGGCGCGCCGCATTATAAGGCGCCCCGTCCATTTTGGAGAAAATGTAAGACTTTTAAGTGCGCCTTATGCTCGTGAAAATACGGTACCTACGTACTAGGCGCGATGTGTCACATAGTGGTTACGTAGCTCTGAAAAGCTTGTGATGTCCAAGTTAGCATCTGTCATGAGTGAAACACCCAAAGGGTGGTATACGTACCAGTTGTCGTCCGTGGGCTCACTCTCGTGACATGTAAGAATCATTCAAACTGGGCATCATGTTACAGTGTCTTCAACTTTTTAAGACCAAGTTTAAAGTAGAGTTGTATTTCACTTTTAAGCACAATACACTTGCATTTAATGTTTTATAGTGTAACTGTTTTAGACACTTCTTAAGGGACCATGTTTAACTTTTATGTGCAATAGGTTTGAATTGAATGATTGTTTAAGTAGTTTATTTTCCTATATTTAAGTACAGTGTTAATGTTCAAACTGTGCATAATTTTACAGCGGCTTACAATAAATGATACACTGTAGATAACTACTTTTTCGCAATAAAAGCTCTCGATTGTTATGGAGACTTTTGCCTACTACCCTACTGTGTTTAATGTCGGTCACGATGGTGGCACTCGGAGGGCTACGAATGTTTTGAGCTGCTACTTGGTATGAGAGGTTTGAGAAGCAGTGCTCTGTAGTATGCCTGCTCGATGAACTCTCTTGTCTCTGAAGTGTTCCTGTTAGTGTTTTGCTGCAATAGCTGCAGGATGTCCGTGATGGAATTTCATATTCAGCGGGTTCACCAACCTTCTTACTCTCGATTGTTCTATCACGACGAAAACCTCTCACAAATTGGTGTTTGGCCTCGCTCGCTTCTCGGTTCTGGGTGACTGCTGCGGCTTTTCACATTATATTCCATGACTTCAGCAAACAGTTATTGCATGCCCCTCATGTTTTCTCCTTTATCGTTTTGATTACTGCAAAACCAAATTGCATCCATACTTGTGATTTAAGCTTCAAGGCGCGTTCCCAAACCTCTTCAACAAACAAGAACAGTCCAGTTGCTTCGATTCACCCTTTGCGTATTCCACTCGTTAAGTTTAGTGCTCTGTTCAGTGGCACCTGCTACCGTCATATTTCCTGTACTGCGCATGCTCATCTCCTGCACACTGAGGAGATAAAAAACACACACACACACACACACACACACACATGCACATCCATACAGTATAAAGTCTACCATGTGTAAATCCAATGCATTATTCCCAAGTATCGATGAAATCAATCGATGACCTTTTTAAAACCACTTAAATCGAAATCGAATATTTTCGTCCAACTAGCCAAAATGCAGGCCTATGGGGGGCGCAAGCCAGTGCAAACTGTAGGCCGGTCCCAATGCAGAGGGTTGCGTCAGGAAGGGCATCCGGCTTCAAACTTCGCCAAACAAATATGAGCGTTCAGCCATATTTCATAGCAAGAATTGACAGTGTGATAGTACAGTTTTAACTAAAGTGTTCTGATACAAATAATTTTCCGAGTAATCCATTTTTACAATGATGCACTGTATTAAAAAAGAGCCACCAAATGAGTGTGTTCTCAATTATGTTCGTCAGGCGGAAATGAAATAAGTTCAGTTCAAGTTCGCACAAAATGAACGAGTTCATGAACTTTCGTTCAGGTACAACGCTATATGTATATAAATATATGCTTTACATGCAAAGGTGAATAAACAATTCTATTCACGAACCCACTGTTGAAGTGCAAACAAACAGGAGAAACAAGAAGAATCGTGTTAACAAGCCTGAACGAAATTGCAAAGTACGTGAAATCAGGCTTCAAAATTCTTTCAGCTTGCAGATGCTGCGGCCGTGTCGCCGAGAGCCTCTCCTGTCAATCAAATACACGTACCACCTTCCTTCTCCTTCCAGCGCCCGAGATATCGCACGCTTTCACGCTGAGATTTCACATCATGACCATAAACCGCGCCGCCATGACAATTTGAACCTCTTCTGAAATCGGGCGGACAATGTGCTCCATAAGCGGCCGAAAGCCGCGCATTGCTCTCCGGTCTCCCTGGATGAATTTTTCCGTCCTCCTCGAGGGAGGCTGTAAGGCTAACGGCACGAATGCTGTTGTGCTCAACCTCCAGCGGCTTCAATAACCACTGGCAATGGGCCGCGGCGTGGCAGATGTCGTCCGTTTCACGTGTGGGTGCCAGACGGCAAGACACGTTGCCCAAATAACAAAACACATTACACTTCAGGGAAGATGTATTTTTTCAAGTTCTGGGCATAGCTTCATGGCCAACTGCACGCTATACTGGGAGAAATCGGTGAAGTTATTTATGAACAAGGAGGTCCAATTCCGCCAAATGGCCACTGCATGGAATAAGGTTCCTTGGTGTTTCGAAAGTGTGGTATACGCCCCAGCCCTGTGATGTCACAAATTTTAGGAACATTTAGAAGGTGAAAAAGAGTTTGAAGCCATATCCCAACAATTATATTATAATATTGTCCTCAGTCTTTGCAGTCTTCCAGCGCTTCAAACATAGTCAATGTATCTGGAAACAAAACACGGAAATGAGTTTGCACTCATTGGGCAGCCGTGGCCCAATGGTTAAGATCATCGCCTGCCACCGTGGGGGACCTAGGTTCAAAACCCCGACTGGACCATCTGCCAACATCCCCCGGACTCACGGCTGTGGTGTCCTTGAGCAAGACACTGATACCCCGAAATGCTCCCCGGGCGCTTCAGCTGCCCCCTGCTCCAGTGTGTTCCACTAACATGTGTATGTGTTCACTGTGATGGGTTAAATGCAGAGAACAAATTTCGTGTGCATGCATGCATGTTCATGACAATAAAAGATGATTCTTCTAATGTTTGCACTATAATGAAAGAAAAACCAACACTGGTTATAGAAACAAATCGAATTTGTCAAAAGTAATCATTTAAAAAATATAGGAAAATTAAACAATGAAAATCAGTCGTGGTTCAAAAAACAAACTCATGAAACAAGCCTCAACAAAAATGATGGTATCCTTCATTTAATATTTTGTTGCACAAACTTTTGAGTCAATCACTGCAATCAAAAGATTTTTGTAACTTTCAATGAGAGAAAACTGGAGCTAAGTGCTCCAGTTGTCTCAGGTTTAAAGGGTGCTTTCTCCAGACACCATATTTCAACTCCTTCCACAGATGTTCCATTAGGATTTCGAGCAGGGCTCATAGAAGGCCACTTCAGAACAGTCCGATGTTTTGCTCTTAGCCACTCTTGGGTGTTTTTAGCTCAGTGTTTTGGGTCATTATCCTGTTGCAAGAACTGTGACCTGCGACTGAGACCAAATTTTCTGACATTGGGCAGCACATTTCTCTCTAGAATACCTTGATAATCTTGAGATTTTATTGTACCCCGCACAGATTTAGGACTGCAACAAAGCAGCGCCAGAAAATAAGAGAGCCTCCTCCATGTTTCACAGTAGGGACAGTGTTCTATTCTTGTTAAGCTTCAATTTTGCATCTGTGACCATAGAGCTGATGTGGCTTGCAAAAAATGTTCCAGTTTTGGCTCGTCTGTCCATAGGACATTCTGCCAAAAGCTTTGTGGCTTGTCAACATGCAGTTTGGCAAATTCCAGTCTCGCTTTTTTTATTATTTCTTTTCTCCCATGAAGTCCACTTAGGCTCAAACAACAACGGATGGTGCAATCTGACACTGATGGACCTTGACCTTGCCTTGGAGTTTAATATCTTTAATATATTTTGAGGTTTTTCTGGGCTCTTTTGTTACCATTCATATTATCAGTCTCTTCAGTTTTGTCATCAGTTTTGCTCCTGCGGTCACATCTAAGGAGGTCGGCTTAAATTTCGGAATAATATGTGCAACTGTAGCCGCAGGAATATCAAGCTTCTTGGAGATGGTCTCATAGTCTTTACCTTTAACCTGCTTGTCTCTAATTTTCTTTCTAATTTCCAGAGAACTCTCCTTCACTTCCTCTGGTCTATGTTTAATGCAGTATACACCATGTCACCAAACAGCACAGCAATTTCGTGTCACCCTTTAAATTGGCTGACTGATTACACAGGGCTCGAGAGTGCGACCTTTTTTTCAGCTTGTGCGATTCAAAATTTCGTCATGTTTTAATGCTTGACAGTCGCCTTTTTTTCCCACTGCAATCTCTCCTCCTGTATGCTCCCTGTGTTGGAAAATGTACGTTTTAAATATACCAAATATTACTTTGATTCATTTTATACAACCGTCACAGGCTTTATTGTTATGTTGTGAATACTCGCTCTCCTCCGGGTCATACTGTGCGTATTAATTGTTCCTAGCTATGTTGTGACTACTCGCTGCTATTCGGTAAAGATAAGTTGAGCGCAGCTGGAAAAAGATAGTTGTTTTGTTTTCTTTCTCTGTCTCTCTCTCACTTCGATATAACAAAGGGGATTTTAGTCTGGGCTTCAGTAAGGGGTGACAACTCGTAAGACTTCTACCTTTTCCTCTCTTTGCAAAGACTTTTCTTTCTTTTTTGTCATAAAAACCCACAAAGACAAGATTGCTTCCTCATTTATTCTGTCAGAAAAAGATTTCCCAAAAAGAGAGAGATAGAGCTAGACAAAGAATGAGAGCGAGCGAGCGAGAGAGAGAGATCTCTATTGTTGTTAGGAATTCAATTTGCGTTCAAATGGATTGGCTGTCTGCTGCAACATAATTAACTGCTTCTTACAGATAGGACACATCCTCGTACCCGCAGGATCGTCGTGTACAAGCGCCCCGCATTTGCGCATCACAGACTGGCCAGTATGCGGTTGTGTCTGGCCAGTGCCCACCACGTACCTATAGTGACGCTGGCCCGGCCGCTACTTATTCATTTTCAATGACACGTGTGGGCTGTCAATGCATCTGGACTGTTGGTGAGCTAGCTCGATAGCCCGCACCTACCTTTAAGTCCGGTAGGCCGGTAAACTCCTCCCATCGCAAGTCATCCGCAACTTTTCTTTTTATTCACAATATTATCCATCTGCTCCATTTACACACTGATTGAGGAGTATCTGCAACATTTGCACAATCGACCTTGTCCCAGATTATCGCGCCACTTGAAACCGCATCCACTCCTTGAAGTCGTCTCGGCGCCCTTTGCACAATGCTCATTGCGCCGGACTATTGCAATATGAGTCATTCCCACTGCTCTAAGTGCTAGAGGACTCTGCATCTTTTGCACAATTGTCAAAAATAACAACTAAAATGTACCGGCATTACCAGATAACTATGAACCCTTTATTGCTCAGTTGGGGGAGCTTCTATGCTTACTGCAAAGATCGCCTGCTGAATTTGGCTCTTGTTTTCATTTCACTCGTTGTAACAAATACAATCATGTGCAAAGGTTAGCTGGCAAATCTGTCTGTCTGTCTGTCTGTCTATCTAAAGCATAGGTGTAAAACTCAAGGCCCGGGGGCCAGATGCGGCCCGCCACATCAGTTTATGTGGCCCGCGAAAGCAAATCATGCTCGTCAAGCTCTGCGATTTTTGCTCAAATTCAAAATTGTCGTAATAATAAACAATAATGTTGAGATATTGCAGTTTTCTGTTACCAAACCCTTCTTCTACAGGAACTTAAACAATACTTGAACAATCTCTTATCCTTGTCTTCTGATTTCAAAACTAGTTATCCCTCAATTTGTTGTGTAATGGTAATAATATGATTTGGTGATTAAACATTTATATGGTTTCGCTGTTCTAATGGCCCTCTGAGGGAAATTTAAGAGTTTGACACCCCTGATCTAAAGTAACCCTCCCCAACCCTGTTTATAGCATAGACATATGAAGATATGTCCAAAATTCAAAAGTTCACACTCCTTTAAAGAGGATTGTATCGGAAAACAAAATAAATTCATTAAAATAAAGTGCAATAATTGGAGTAGTAATGATTTATCCATGTTCTGTTTGGGACTATGATTTTAAATAGGTAAATTAGTTTGTTTTGCTAGTAAATACATTGCAAAATAGTGTGAATAATCATAAATGGTCATTTGATATGGTGATGGTATACTTATGCAATCATGTGGTTGCGGTAATGTTAAAAAATAAGTGGTTTTCCCTGGGGAAGAGGCTTAGGAACCCTCACAATAAGAAGTGGCTTAAAAGGTCAAATCAAAGTCAAGCCTTTGTTTTGTTTTGTGTTTTTGGAATGAATTGACCTGTTTTGTCTGCCACTGGTTGCTGCAGACAAACGTTTTGTCCACAGTTCAATATTTTTGAAAATAGATCTCTGAGTCACTGTAAATGTTTACTTCATACAAAACTATGGTATGCCACAGTTGCTGTACCTCCTCCAAAAAAGGGTGTGACCAAATCATGAACTGAAAAGGTTGGTCGCACCAGTGCTACTATTGTGTGTGTGTGTGCGTGTGCGTGTGCAATGAAGACAATGAAGTGGATGGTGAAATGATTGTGTGTGGCCTGACAAATACTTTGGTGCATGACCCAGCTCTTCCCTGGATCATTCCATCAAAAACAAGCCAAATTCAACAAATTTGTATGGGAGATGAATGAAGTTGTAACACTCGAAATTGTGCCTGAAGAATCCATCTTGCAACCATTGACTGCAGAACGGTATGGTTGATGTAATTGAGTCATGAGTATTGCATTTCCTTAGACTGGCTTTACACAGTGAAACTTTTATGCTAACTTCGAAGGTTGCCGGGTGCCAATCGAGTGAAGCATTTCGAAATTGCCTTGTGTCCTGTTTCCAATGTGTCATCCCTACTATTAAGTCATTGTTGTTACCTTTGTTGTCAATCTGATTGAGAGAAACATTTTCATGCTGACTTGTTTCAGCCTTCCCAATGCCAGATGAACAATTTGCACAAAGGCTGGCGACCAGTCCAGAGTGTACACCGCCTCTCTCTCGCCCAAAGTTCGCCGGGATTGGCTCCAGCACGCCCGCGACCCAAGTGAGGACAAGCGGCATGGAAAATGGATGGATGGATGGTTTAAACAAGTGGTGGATCTGCAAATATAAAGAGAAATATCGTTCAACGGCCCCAGCGGTAACACTGATGCAGTCAGTAGCTGTCCATGTCGCACCGAGTCACACAATGTTTTGACAAAGGTAGGACTGAAAAATATAGAAGAAGATTGTGCCTTCCTGAGCTTATGTCTACAAAAAGAGTTACTTTAGAAGCTCCTGTGCATGAAGTTAACCCAGAAAGAACATTCAGGCGTATCCAAAATAAATAAATAAAATGTTCTTTCACAATACACATCGTGTCGGAACGCATAGTCTATTGCAACGGAACAGTGATGTTTTTCTTCATGTCACCTTAGGGGCTCTGTACAAATTTCAATCATGCCTTGCTCTGATCCACTTGCGCATACAATTGTCTCAGGGGTCATTTGACCAAAGAACTGCCATATAAGTATTTCAAATGACTTTGCATTCTCATTTTAGTGTGAGCATATTTCTACAAGCTGGTATGAATTTTGGACAAAATCATCCTTTCTGTTTGGCCATCACTTGTGGTTTTATTTTTCGTGCTCCGCTTTTCCAATTCCAGTTACGTCAGAAATGAAGAGTTGGTCATTCCTCCTTTGTCCAAAGATCTCCAGACCAGACGTGATGATAAAGAAGCTTGTCACAAAACAGCCACAGATAAACACAGGATCATTCGAGAGCTCCATGAAGCAATGATGGAGGACTCAGTGGAAGTATCGAATTGGCGCAGGGAGTAAAGACTTGCCCAATCCGATTTGACTACAGGTACATCTCACACTTTAAAAGCAATAGTTTGTAATTTAAGACATCGTTGTCACTTGCACCTAACCATTTTGCGCACACTGACGACAATTTATCCAGTGTATACAAACTTGAATTGGTTGTGGAAGCTATCAACTGCACTGTATTAACCAGAGCTCTTTGGGCATTCATATAGGGTACGAGAAAGATTCGTGATGATTTTTGTTTCCTCATTTTACCATAGAGACTGACTTCCGTGCTGCTCTGGTCTTGGTGACCCACATCTTTTTTTCGAGAAGACTGACAAGTTCAACATATTGGGAGAGGTATGGAAAGAACTGTTTGGGGTTTCTGGTCTGCGGTATTACACACAAAGGTGCGTTTGTTGACTAGAACTTCAGGGTCACGCCATCCCTTTCCAGACTTTTTTGTTTTGAACCTGTCCTGTTCAGCTGCATGGCCGTGCAGAATGGTGGCTCTGTATTCCTTTTGTGTTGGAACAGGGTAGTTTGAATAGTTCCCTCTGCTTATTTTTAAATTTAAAAAAAAAATGTCTGATGTTTATTGAAAATGCAGTCAGACAGAAAAGGGGAATAGGGGTGCGAACCACAGCAGAACAATAGTTAGTCTTGATATTTGACGACAAGTAAGGTTTCAACAGTTAAATCGGGTTCGTATTGGTGGATGAGTGGGGAACATCCCATGAGGACATGCAACAACTGACCAATAGAACAAGATGAGAGAGGACAGAAAAAGGCAGGACAGGACAGGACAGGATGTGGGAAATGAGCAAGGCAGTGCTACTGATGAATGGTGCGGTGGGATGATGTTTATAGTGTCTAAACACCTGTAAGAACCTGTGAGTTGATAACTTAATATAACCTGTGTTATTATTAGAGGTCGCAGCACAAACAATTCAAGCCTATAGCGTGTCTATGGAACTTATTAGTGAATGAACACCACAGCACATGCATGTTAGTCAACTGATGTACGGAGTTGCTGAGCCGGCACATTGAGGAAGGGTGGGCAAGGGCCCCCTCAACCCGCAAGGGGGGGGTCAAGCCAGCAAGCCCAACTTGCGGGGGACCCAGCCAGGGGGGCGCTACCCACTCCCCAGGACGGTCCCCTCGCCCAACCGAAGCAGTCCCACTGGCCCTCTAGGATGAAAGGAGAGGGGAGAGGAACCAAACCTAACCTAACCCTAACCCTAAGGGGACCCAAAAGGGAGCGGGTTTCCCCAGCAGTGAAGCCAAGAGAAATGTGAATACCCACCACCCACCATTTTACTATGGCTACCAGGTCCCCGACTGGAAACCATTACCCCTGCACCGTGATCATGTGTGGTGGGGTGTCGTGTATTAAAATTGGGGAGACTGGTGGGGGTGAGGCGATACAGTCACGGGGCAATGATGACCTGCAACCGTCAACCCCACCCAGGCCAACCGGCTCCCCAAACGACGTGCAAAGGTATGTGCTGCATTCGGCGCGGAAAGGGATGGCGAGCCAGAGAGCAGGCCGGAGTGCCGGAACACCTGGGCGTGTGTGTCCCCCAGTGCGACACTACCCACTGACGGGTGTATGATCATTAAAACCGGAGGAGCGGCAGGGCAGAGAATGGGGCAACCAGACCGGAGACCGGCACAGATGTGCCAGTTCCCGGCCTGGCGTTCGCCTCATCATGCATTGTGCCAGTCCCTCCAAGGGACCCTGAATGGGATGTGAATGTGCCCAATGCGTGAGTAATAAAAATGTGCACAGTATGTGAAGTAAGAGGCTCGAGTCCCGCAGGCCCGGCCAGCACCTCCCCCCCCCCCCCTGCAGCTAAATCCTACAGTTCAAACTGAGGAGAGTTTCTGTGTAACAAGTGACCAGAAGCTCTGTACAGGTGTACAATGCCAAAGAGCATAGAAATAAGTGTCTGGAGCTTTTTCAGTACAATTAGTGCAAACAGTATGTATGTTGGATTTTGAATAGCCCAATGCATGCATACTATATTGCGTAATGTGTAATGTGTACATTGAACTGGATTAGCTGTAAATGTATTTCTGCATATTTTGGCCAGTAATCATTGTCAGTAGACACTAAGAGGTCTTTTCCCATTTTGAGATCGGTAAGTGTATTGAATTAGTACTTGGGATTCATTTGTATACTTTTGAAAGGAGTTTTTTTGTTTTGTTCTGCTATTCTGAACAAAAAGCGATCGTTCCAAATTCTTCATGTGTGTTGAATCTTTTTTCTGATTGCTGTTCTTACTTGATAGCATTGAAGGAAGTCACCAGCTCTAATTTGAAATTCTTGTAATCAGCTTTCACATGACATGACTGGCACAATGCATGATTCTTTCAACCTGCTCACGTTCTGAAGTGACGTGTGCAGTGACATACGAATTCATTTCCAGTTCCGACGCGGCGTCCCGTGTGGACGTGTATTATTTGCTATTTAATTCTCTAAACACGTACTAATTGGCCTGTTATTTTTTTGTTCAAAGTTGGTTACTCTCCGCGAAAACGCGGTTCCAGCCAGACCGACGTGACAAGTGTATCGTTTCACCGAATCTCTGATTTCGATGTTTTGCGACTGCATGACTTAGGAATTGGCATGGCTTTGACATGGTCTTCGCCTATCCACTCCTCGTCCTCCCTTCGTGACACTTGTAAGAAGCATGCTAAGAAGTGTAGCCTATTCGCTACTATGGAGGTGATGATCTGTGACACCGGACGCAAAGAGAACATTCGCCTCCGCGGCTTGGCAGATAAAGGCGTGGATGACGGATAACTTCCTTCAATTGAACAGTTCAAAAACGGAAACCATTCTCATTGGCACCCCTCAGCTGACCGGGTCATCCTCCATCACCTGCATGGCTTTTTATGGCCATGACATTCAGCTTTCAGCAACAGTCACTAACCTTGGCGTTAAAATGGACGGGCACCTGACTTTCGAGACCCGCATCGAACACCTCTGCAAGACCTCAGAAACATTGCATAACTCCTCCCCACTCACTCCGATGCCACTCCGAGGCTTGCCCACGCCTTTTTCTCCTCCAGCCTGGACGACTGCAACAGACTTCTCATCGGGATCCCCAAAAAGATGACAGCAGTTGCAGTAGATACAGAACAGCGCCGCCAGTGTCCTGATGAAAGTGCGGAAGTATTACCACATCACGTCCATCCTCAGATCTCTCCATTGACTTCCTGTCCAATACAGGATCGAATGCAAAGTCTCCCTGCTGTCCCCCCTCTGCCTCAAAGAACTACTCACCCCCGCTTTCCTTCATACGTAACATGCTCTCTGGACATTTTTGGAACAGTGAACTCAACTTTGAACTAGTTTGTGTAGAAAATGAACTTTCCCAAAAGTGTGTGTGGCTTTGTTTATGACAAAGGTGACAAGTACATTACGCAACCACAACGTTACTTCCAGGTGCTTTTGCTCAGTGTCGTCGCTGTGTGACAGACATACAGTATTGCCAGTTTGCTACCATATGATCATCTGTGAGTGGCAAAACTTGAAGTCGGTGAAAAACAAAAGGGAAATAAGGAAGGAATAAGAGTCAAATTGGTCATGTACCCGAACAGAGGAGGGTTTTTGGTGAAGTCAGATGAAGGACATATTGGTTTTCTCTCAAGGTTTCTTCATTTTAGTTCGAACAAATTGAACACTTCCAAAACTTCAAGCAGTACAAAGAATATTTGTCCTATTCCTAGTCAGCTGGTCTAAGCTCATGAATGAAACTAATGTATTAATATGTCACAAAATGCTAAAATGCTAGCTGCTGAGGTGAAGATGCACAAAGGCTGTTAATGTTTTTTTTTTTTTTTTTTTTAATAATGCCTTATCTTTTATGCACATTGTGAATTTATCCATCCGTCCATCCATTTCCTGAGCCGCTTCTCCTCACGCGGGTCGCGGGCGTGCCGGAGCCCATCCCGGCTGTCATCGGGCAGGAGGCGGGGCACGCCCACAACCGGTTGCCAGCCAATCGCAGAGAGTGTGAATTTAAGAAATCAAAACTCAAAAAAGGAAACTAATTTGTCATACATTATAAATATATCTACATATATATATATATATATATATATATATATATAATTTTCTCTTTTGTATTGATAATTGCTGTTTAACCAAGCAAAAATATAGTTTATCCAAATACTCGATTGTTCGACAGAATTTTCAGTCAGATACTTGAGTACTAAAATATTCATTAGCTGCAGCCCTACAGTCACCTCCCCCGTTATATTGACATATTTTTATGATTTAATCAAACCCTTGCTTCGGGTCTCTGTGCGATTAACCTGCATAAAATTGCTCCTCAAAATGAAGAAATGATGAGCAAAACTACTCCTATGAAGCAAAGACAGAACTTCAAGACACATTGGAGTGTCTTTGAAACTTCGACTGGCAGCCTGGATGAATATACGGACTGTGTCCTATCGTATATCAGTTTCTGTGAAGATGTGTGTGTGCGTGTACCAACAAAGACATTTCGCACAATAAATAACAATAAGCCGTGGTTCACTGCCACACTTCAGCAACTTCGCCAGGCTAAAGAAGACGCCTATTGAAGTGGGGACAGAGCCCTGCACAATCGCGCGACAAACCATCTGACAAAAGAAAAGAGAAACCCCTGCAGTTTGCCTCCCAGGGGGTCTGCACGTCATCCTAGAACACCTAGACAAGGCTGGGAGCCTACATGAAGATGCTGTACGTGGACTTCAGCTCTGCGTTCAACACCATCATCCCCAAACTCCAATTCAGTGTCTCGCCAGCCATCTGCTGGTGGATTCACAGCTTCCTGACGGACAGGACACAGCAGGTGAGGCTGGGGGACACCACTTCCTCCACATTCACCATCAGCACCGGAGCGCCCCAAGGATGTGTCCTCTCTCTGCTGCTCTTCTCTTTCTCCAAGAACAACTGGACCTCAACCCACTCGGCTGTCAAACGCCTGAAGTTTGCAGGTGACACCAGTCATAGGCCTCATCAAAGACGGTGACGAGTCTGCATATCAACAGGATGTGGAGCGGCTGGAGCTTTGGTGTGGTCGACACAACCTGGAGCTGAACAAGACTATAGAGATGATCGTGGACTTCAGGAACCATCCTTCGCCTCAGCTGCCCTATGTCAACCATCGAGACCTTCAAGTTCCTGGGAATTACAGTACTTCAGGACCTGAAGTGGTAGACCAACATCAACTCCTTCCTCAAAAAGGCCCAGCAGAGGATGTACTTCCTGTGGCTTCTGAGGGAGCACAACCTGCCAGGTGAGGCAGTTCTACACAATAGTCATCGAATCAGTCCTGTGTTCATCCATCACAGTCTGCTTAGGTGCTGCCACAAAAAGCGTCTGTCATACACTGACTGTTGCAGTCTCATCACTCTGCACTATTTGCATATCTGTTGTTGACCAATACTGATCAGTCATGTGCTTGAGAACTATCTGTACCATTTGCACAATTGTCACTGGTCCAGATGATTTCACTAATAGTCACTTTAAACTGATTACATTTCTTGAAGACTCTGCACCATTTGCACAATGGTCACTGTGCCAGATTATTGCTCTATTAGTCATTTCAAACGGCCCTAAATTGGGAGAGGACTGCATCATTTGCACAATTGTCAAATTGTATCAGCATGACCACATTACCGGGAACCTTTCATTGCTCAGTGCCTCAAAAGTGGGTTTTTTTTGTCAAAATGGCTGTCCGTTGTTGTACTAGAGCGGCTACAACTACCAGAAACAAATTCTTGTGTGTTTTGGAAATACTTGGCAAATAAAGATGATTCTGATGACTATATATATATATATATATATATAAATAAAACCCCGAGTGAATGTATTAAGTTGCTAAGGATAACTGCAATCTATTTTGGTCCTGATTGCCTTTTATTTTGAAAGGACTTCCTTTTTTGAGCAAGCAATGAAACGGCAACGAAAGGACGGAAAAGTAAAAAGTCAACACGCAGCGAAATAAATGTACAGTATTTTGCGCTTAGCAACCCCCCTGATAGAGGAACAAGGTATGTTTATTGTGTCAATCAATCAATGGTAAATCAATACATGAATATTTTTGTTACCAGATTGTACATTTGTTGATTTTCCCTGCCAAAGCTTCAGATTACTGATTTTTGTAAACGCTGTGTTCAGATACACAGACAGTTGGGAGAGTATGGCTTTGAGTTCACACATTGTTTTTTGTGGATTCCCAAGCGGTTACGGTGAAATGGAGGCTTTGCTGCCATTCGACCTGAAAATTCAGCATTTAAGTGCGATCTTTCATCTTCCAATGCTCACTTCTTCTTCTACTGTACTCAATTCTTCTCCGTCTCTTTTCTTTCCTTCTTCCCGAGAAACCACAGTGCGTGTGCGTGCGTGCGTGCGTGTGTGAGACTCGCCACCTCTTGCATGTTGGAGCCTCAAGCCCGCGAGTTTAGCTTAGCTCGTTAGCCACTAACGAAAGGGGCTTTCCTACCGCAGGAACCTTTGCAGGAACTTCCCTGAGTTCCCCCCTCTGTCCCCACCGGAAAAAAACTACCAGGCTATACGGAAGGTTCCCCCTGGATTATATCGTTCCTCCTGGTAGATAGGGTCTATCAGGAACTCTTTGAGGGGGCGGGCTGTGGTGACGAAAAGCTGATTGGTTGACAGACCTCTGGAGGCATTTACGTTTTCATTCACAGAGGCTCCATTATGCGGCGTTACGCAAGGCTGGAAACAAGAGGATTGAAATACATTGAAAAGCAAAACTTCGAATCACAGATATAGCGTGGCAGCGGCGGACCTCACCGCTGCCCCGTCGGCAAGGTCCGCCGCTGTCCGATTCGATTCAAAGCCAAGCGGGCCTGTGCGTTTTCCTCAGCTGGGGCTGAGGGACGTGAGGCTTCCAAACACCGATCTTTACATTTTCCCGCTGAGCCGCACTTGGTGGACAAGGAGCAGGCTGGACCAACTCTGTGCTCGCCACCGCCAAGGACCACTGCTGGCCGACGCGGTTCTGCTAAGGAGCGGCCACGTGCGTCCTCCTCGGCCGGGCCAGAGGAGACGAACTCCGGCGTGAGCCTTGCCGGCGGGGACGCTCTGATGGTCCGATCCGGTCTGTTTTTTTCATGCAAACACATTTACAGATACCAAATACTTCACACTGCTGTATTTGAAAACTGACGAAGCGCTGTCCATCAAGTCGTATTTTTTTTCATTTCTTTATTGAACCTTTTCCAGGTAAGGTATTTACAATGCCAACCTGGCTGCAGACAGCAGAGTAAAACAAAGCAAAATGGAAGCAAATACATATCCAAACTGTACAATGTGAAATATTGCATTACATCATAGCACATGGAGAATAAAAGATCCATAAAAGGTATGGGAGGGGATATTCTCGAAAGCTGGAGAACTTGCATGAATAAAAATGTCATCGCCTGAATGCCAAGACATTAGGAAAAATGGTCTTTTTGAAAAAATAAATATATATAAACAAATGGAGGTGGACGACTGGTTAGCCATCTGTCGCACAGTTCTGAGGACCGGGGTCCAGTCCCCGGCCCCGCCCGTGTGGAGTTTGCATGTTCTCCCCGTGCCTGCGTGGCTTTTCGCCGGGCACTCCGCTTTCCTCCCACCTCCCAAAAACATGCGTGGTAGTGTTAATTGACATCTCTAAATTGCCCCTAGGTGTGAATGAACAGTATGTGCGCTGCGATTGGCTGGTGATCATTTCGGGGTGTACCCCGCCTCTCGGCATAGGCTCCGGCACGCCTGTGACCCTACTGACAGAAAATGGATGCATGCAGAAACCTGCAGATGACGATAGATGCGATTGAATGCTCTCAAATCTGTAGTGGAACTGTGTCAGGATTCAGGCTGATGTCCCGATTGCATTTCCCATCGTCCATAGTCATCTGCAAGCTATCTATTTCTATTTCACAATCTATTTCGGTATGTCGTCTCGAATAAATAAAATCGAATAAATAGATTTGAATTGATTGAATTGGTTGGCATTCCAAATGTGAATCAGCTCACAAGTGCCTCACCTGGATAAAGGGTTAGGATTCAAAGGTATCGAAGGTATATTTGAAACTTAGATTAAGATGAAAAAATATGACATGGAAAGCTTGAAATACCAGCATTTTTTAGATCCAGGAGTTGTCAGTAACGAACATCAGCCTCATTTGCTCAAAGTTCCCTGAACTAAGGAGTGCAAGGGAAACACAAACCACATGGGCCAATGGAACCTTCTGCTGTTTGATGGGAAAGCCCCTAAAGAAAAGGTTCGTGATCAATACATCGCTCAGCAGAGATCAAGAGTGAGTGTAAAGTGCTGTGAATGTGATTACCGTGTGTCCAATAGAAATGCTGACAGCACTGCAGAAAGCGTGAATTATTGTGGCTATCGAAGAAATATTCGGAGCGTTTGAAAGAATGACAGCCAAGTGCAAGCGAGGGGGCGAACTTTGTGGTATAAAAGAGGAGAACAAGCGACAACGTCAACTACAGGACGCCGTTTCCAAGGCTCGCGATGTGCTCCAAAGAGCAGGTTTGTTCATTTATTCATCCCGCTATGTGTTATGAACACATTTCCCAAAAGATTTCTCACAGCGCTCCTTTTCTAGCATTAGTATTTTACTGTTTGCAACAGGGATTCATACAGTTGAGACATTTTTACATTGACACAGTCATCATTTAAAAGACTAGCTGAAATGATACCAGTCAAATGAGAGCTCAAATAACATAAATCACAATATGTTGCTGTTCCCCTTTGTTTTATTGTAAGTACGTCAGGAAAATCTTTCTATTTAATGACCGTAGTCCTGTATATGCACAAACGACTTCCGCAAATCAACTCAAAGCACTTCCGCCTTGCTTGCGTGAATGAGCAATGTGACTGTTTCAAAGCACCCGCGGGAACTTTAAACATCAACGTCTTTAAAAAACAAAAAAAAAGAGAGGCCACCACAGAGCCACCAAAGATGACAATGGATGCTAATAGCAAATCGCTATGCCCTCAAATCTACTGAACCACAATGAGACAGTGAGAACATGTCCTCGCAGTCAAGAGAGTGGAGTACACCGTCAATTCTCTATTTTCTCATTCACACCCAATTTCACCCTTCACAGATTCACAGTCCCTCACTAATCGAGTATTTTGGGGCAGAAGTGACAGGTTTTAATATCAAGGGTTCTTTCAGAAACTTGTAGAAGGTATATGGTGACAATATGCTTGCCAGAAAACACTATCACTGTTCCATCCCCTGTTGCATAATTTCCCACAGTCATACTGCATGTGAAAAAAACCTCTTAGCATGTAATATGCTCATCGTTGTCAAGTAAGAAACAGTGATGAAATAGCTCTTAAAGCACAAATATGAAACAAACCCCCGAGCCGAAGAGAAACCTGGAATTGAGGCGAAATGACAACATATAGTTGGCATCGACTGTTTCAGCAGGTTCAGCTCACGGTGGAGCTTTTCTCTTTTTTACCTTGTTTATTTGTGCTTTTGGACCTCAGTCGACTTCTTTTGCTTTCTAAACATGGACAACCGGATTGCGCTGGCTCGGAGGCAAGGCGCTTGTTTTTTGCAGTCGGGATAACCTGTCGGCACTTTGTGCAAGCTCTTCGATGGCTCCGGAGCGAGGCTCGACATTCCCCGTGAACTAAGGAGGAGAAGCATGTCGCAGAGCGAGGAGGAGACGATATCAGCCTTTCCTCCCACAATAATGACATAACGTGAGGGCAGTTGGTGTTGGAGAGATAGGCTGACATGGAAAAGGATGACCCGCTGTGGCGACCCCTAACGGGACAAGGAGAAGGAGAAGACTTGGACTGTGCCAATTCCCAATACAAATCCTTCTTTTCTGCCATTCCTTTGTACTTTTGCTGGAGTGCTTTGGTTCATTGTCTTGTTAATTCCATTCCCATCCCAGCTTCAACTCCCTTCATGGTGGCAGGAGATTCTGGTCAAGAATGGATTTTAATACGCCTGGAAAATTCATGGCTCTTAAGATACTGTGGAGTCGTCCAGGCCCAGAAGTGGGAAGTAGCCTCAGACCTTCACATTTCCACCAGCATGCTTCATCATTGGAAGGAGGTTGTTTACTTCATATGCAGTGATGGCTTTTCTCCAAATTGTGACCAGATCATTCTATCTTTGACTCATCTGTCCAGAGAAAGGATTTCCCAAAAGTGCTCTGGCAATGTTCAAAATGGCAGATTTGTTCTTTGAGACCACAGACTCTTCAGTTATCGGACAACCTGCTGCTCTACACGGGAGTTCCGGATTAGAACCCAGGACCTCTGAATTGTGAGGCTGATGTGGTAAGCAGTCGTCCGCCATTCCGCCTGTCACCCAATTTAAAATACAAGCTAAAATGGAAAATAATCTCATTATTATAATTTAAAATATAACAATGAAATACCTGATAGATACATGTTGGCTACTATGCAGGTACAGTATAATCTTTTCTTTTTTTTTTCCTGATATGCATATTAGACAAGTTACAACTAAGTCTTTACAGTGAAATGTTGATCAATAGATGCAACAATGTGGAGATGCTTATGAAGAATGAATAATAATAATAATAATAACAATAATGAGTACGTAAACACTGACATTAAGTTTAAAATAATTACATACTTTGTTTAACTGCTAGACAATGAACAATTTCATGAAATTTTACTTTAAAAATCTAATTTCCAATGGGGTTCAAAGGGAATATTTGAATTGCCTATGAAAAGCAGGAACGACGTTAGCTAGCCACATGTACATAGAGTATATTCAACCAATAATTGGTGTATATAGGGCAAATGTAGACACCTACCGAATAGTTTTAATCTCTACAAATAATTTATAACAGTGATTCACAACGTGTTGTACGAGTACCACTAAAGAATCATTGGATTAAATACAAATACAATTTACATTCAAAACATGAAATACAATCAAACATAATATTATTAAGCTTGTAGCTATGCATACAGCCACTTTAAACTTTTTTAAAATCTAGTGCTGTATTTTTTTTTACTTTTCAAGTGCAGTACATATTTAAGTACAGTTAAGTATTTTCATTTAATCTTGAACATTTGTATTTAACTTTATGTGAACCACTGTACATTTTAAATTGAATCCTTTAAGTAGTTTTTTCCTCCCCCTATATTTAAGTGTAGTTTGTCCAAACTGTGGATAATGTTCCAGTGGCGTACAATCATATCAAATATATTTTTTTAGAAATTGAACCTCTTTCACTCTTTCAATAAACACTTCCTACTATGTAACTGTAGTTTCATGTTGGTCGTTATGGTGGTACTTGGCGAGCTAAGTATTTTTTCTTTTAGGTGGTACTTGGTGTTCAAATTTAAAACCCACTGATTTTGAACAAATAAGACCCCTCCAAGAGGGAGTAGAAGAACACAGACTGGTTTTCCGTTTCGACAACACGGACAAAGAAGAATGAGCAAGGCTTCAACATCACATATCTAACATGTACACAATAGTGGACCCAAGTTACATAAATCACTATATTCAGTGATTTACACCGTAATTTCTCGTGTATAATGCGCATTTCTTTCCCCCCAAAAATGTCAAAATTCAATAGTGCGCATTATACATAGGTATAGGGGCAAATGGAAAAAAAACTTTCACATTTTATAAATGTCTTCCGCCATCAAGTGGTTATGAAGAAGCTGTACACTTTCATTCCAAATTGCCATCGCCACCTAGAGGTTATGAGAAAGGTGTACACTTTCATTATAATAGGCCACCGCCACCTAGTGGTTATAAAAAAGGTGTAGCCTCCACTTTAATTCCAATATGACAGGGGTACGTATGACTGCATATATGTACAGTTGTGCTCATAAGTTGACATACCCTGGCAGAATTTGTGAAATATTGTTTTTTTAATTTATTTTTTATTTTTTTTAATTATGACTGATGACCGAACAACAACCATCATTAATTTCTTTATAGTTATGTTTTGTTTAATGATAATGCTTTTCTGAAATGCTTGACAGTTTAATTTGAATCCCATTAAAATGAAATTAAATGTGTTTCGCCTGGTCCTTCATGTTTTCTTAAAAGCAAAGCAAATGTATTTATTTAGCGCATTTCATACACAAGGTAACTCAATGTGCTTTACATGTTTAAAAGCATATAAAAACTAAAAAAAAAAAAAAAAACAGCTTATAAACATTTAAAAGAAAGACAAAAGGAACACAATTAAAAGAGGGAACAGTGCAAGAAATATCATTTAAAAGTGGAAATGCTCTAAAAAGCATGGGAAAAAAGAAGAGTTTTGAACCTGGACTTCAAAACATGCACACTTGGGGCTGACGTCACTTCTGTTGGCAACTTATTCCAATTGTATGCAGCATAATAGCAAAATGCTGCTTCACCATGTTGGCTTTGGACTCTGTGCTCCACTATTTGACCCGAGTCTGTCGATCTCAGAGCCCTACTGGGTTGATATGCCATTAGCATTTCATTCATGTATTCAGGATCTAAACTGTTTAGTGATTTATAGACCAGTAGCAGAAATTTAAAATCTATTCTAAAGCTGACTGGAAGCCAGTGTAAAGACTTTAGAATTGGCGTAATATGCTCTGACCTCTTTGTTCTGGTCAGAACCCGAGCTGCAGCATTCTGAATGAGCTGCAGCTGTTTAAAGCTCTTTTTAGGGAGTCCAGTCAGAAGACGATTACAATAGTCAAGTTGTCTTGAGATAAAAGCATGGATGAGCTTCTCCTGGTCTGCTTGACACATGCAAACCTTCTTCAGATGGTAGGAGGCAATTGATTTGATATGACTGTTGAAAGTCAGGTCGGAATCTGGCAGAACACCAAGGTTTCGGACTTGGTCTTTGGTTTTTAAAGCGAGTGACTCCAGATATTTACTAAGAGCAATCCTCTTTTCTTTATTGCTAAAAACAATTATCTCCGTTTTGTTGTGGTTTAATTGAAGAAATATTTGGCTCATCCAGTTATTTATCTAGGGTGAGAAGGTCGGTCATCGGGGAGGATCTCAGAGTAGAGTCGCTGCTCCTCCACATCGAGAGGAGCCAGATGAGGTGGCTGGGGCATCTGATTCGGACGCCTCCCGGACGCCTCCCTGGGGAGGTGTTCCGGGTACGTCCCACCGGGAGGAGACCCCGGGGATGACCCAGGACACGCTGGAGAGACTACGTCCTTCGGCTGGCCTGGGAACGCCTCGGGATACCCCCGGAAGAGCTGGATGAAGTGGCTGGGGAGAGGGAAGTCTGGGCGTCCCTGCTAAAGCTACTGCCCCCGCGACCCGACACGGATAAGCGGTAGAAAATGGATGGATGGACAGTTATTTATCTGTTTTAGACAGTGACACAACACCTCAATTAAACTGTAGTCATCTGGAGGCACTGCGAGACATAACTGTGTGTCATCTGCAAAGCTATGATAGTCAAAATGAAAGTTCTGAAGAATTTGACCCAAGGGTAGCATATACAGGCTGAACAGGAGGGGTCCACGAACTGACCCTTGAGGGACCCCATAGGTCATTGCCATTCGATGAGATTGAACACTTCCAATGGTTAAAAAAATCCCTCCTTTCCTCCAGGGAGGACCTGAACCATTTAAGGACTGTTCCATGGTAGTCCTACCCTTGTTTCCAACCTGTTCAGCAGTATATTCTGATCTACCGTATCAAAAGCCGCACTGAGGTCCAACAAGACCAGAATTGACACCTTTCCCGAGTCAGTATCATTTAGCACTTTGATAAGAGCAGTTTCTGTGCTGCGATGAGTTTGGAAACCTGATTGAAATTTGTCAATAAGTCCATGAAGGTCAAGAAATTTCTCAACAATCTTGGCTATGATAGGGAGATTTGAGATGGGTCTCTAGCTTGCTAAAATGGTAGCGTCCCGCGTTCTATTTTTTTTAGCAGAGGCTTAATGGCAGCGACTTTAAGAGCTTTAGAAAACTCGCCTGACTGAAGTGAGCAATTGATTATTTGCTGCAAATCAGCTTGCATAGACTTCACAATTGAATTGTACCCATCTTACAAATTCTGCCTGGGTAATCAAACATATGAGCAGAAATGTATGTTTTCTAATTTAATAAATAAAAGTAGGGCTGTGAATTTCAAAATAAGAGCAAGTACATTTTAAGTGTTCAAATAAAGTGCTTAACTTTAATAAAACTAATAAAACATAATATGTTTTGATCATATGGGTAGAAGCAAAATTATGCATTGTAAAAATGCATTATACATAGGGAGAAGGGTTTTCCAGAATTTTGAGGTCAACTTTGGGGGTGCGTATTACACATGGCTGCGCATTATACACGAGAAATTACGGTAAACACAATTAATGCTTCCGATCCGGGGTGCCGTGGCACACTCGTGTGCCATGAACAAATGTTTAGCGGTGCCGCAGGAAATGATCCAATTTCAATTAGTTTGTCCTAAAATGATTATTAATAACAAATAAATATTTGCTTATCTATCTATACCAGTAACGTATAGTGACTGACAGACAAATTAAATGCTCTTACAATTGATGGCAGAAGGGGCAGCAGGAGCTCAGTCTGTGAGGACTTGGGCTTTGGAGTCGGAGGACACAGGTGAAAGTCGCATGATGGTCAAAAATGTGAAAATGGCAACGAGTTGTTGGAGATGCGTGTCTGCTAGATGGCTACTGTCAAGGTGCCTTGAGCGTCCCCACCGGCCCAGCTCAAGTGGTGCAGCACTCGTTGCGCACCACTTTCACGCTGAATTTCTCCTTCCATTTGTGTGATCTGGCTCTGTGCGTGGTGTACAACACGAAAGTATATATTGGAGTGGGAGTTGGAGTTCCCCTTGAGGGCACACAAATAAGTATAATAAATAAAACAAAAACAAAAAACCCTTGCCATTCATACAGTCCGACAAAAAAAGTCACACTTCCTGTGAGTACCTGTATATTAGCTTTGTATTCCATTAAACAGGTCTACATTTTACGCCTCGTAAGTAATTTTTCTCAGTAAATCGAGAATACAGTGGATGCCCGAAAATCATAAATCATTTATGACGGCCATTATAATTATGTTTTTTATTTTTTCTAATCCCCCAAAATTCCTCAATAAATGGTAATAAACTGCCAATAAGTATTTTTGTGGTTGATTCTCCCTCAAAAAAGAAAAAAAAAAAAGTAAAAAGTAAAAAATTTCGGCCACCCAAAAAAATCTTTGAGGTGTTAGTAGCTACATCCGGAGAGAATAGGGCTGCAACTAGCGTTTATTTTAATAATCAATGAATCTGTCAATTATTTCTTTTCTAATTAAACGATGAATCGGATTTAAAAAATGGATTCAAAACGGGATATTATTTTTTATAATGACAGTGCAGAAAATGCACAAACAAATTGATTGTGATTCAGTTTCCGGTTTGATCCATAACATGTCAGAAAATAAGCATAAATGTTTTCAAAAGTAAAAGATGTTTGCAAACGTCTTATTTTGATGAAACACAAAGATAATCAGTCTGCCCTATTCTTACAATAACTATAATAATATTTACTGTTTAGAGGCTGAATTCCGAGGATTTGGACAATTTTAAGTTAAACAAGGTCTCTAACGATTAAAAAAAATTTTACTCCTTAACTTGCTAATAGATTAGTCGTCGATTAATCGAATAATCCTTGCAACTCTAGAGAGAAGAAAACAAAACATTGACTTCATTTTCAGTTTTATCTTCACGGACCGCCAAAAAAATAAGACATTTCATACTCACATGAAAAAAAAAAACACCATCAGAGAACTAAACAATGGCAACACACATGTGAGCTTCCTAACATGGGTATTGTTTTACATTTCCATTTTAACAGTTAATAGTTCATTTGAATGTAATTATGTTGAAGGTAATTTCCCCCCCGCCCCCAATTTTCTGATATCCCCCGGACGCCGCGGCACCCTTTGCAGTTGCCTATGTTCCCATCTGGGCGAGATGGCCCTGGCTGCTTAAAAGCAGACTTAGCTTTATCATGATCAAATTTCAAGTACTGCATGTCCACATCTAAACAATGCTTACGTTTCTCAATACAAAAACAGCAATTCATAAATCTAGGAATTGAAAGGACTGAAATTGGGGAATTCAAAGTAATGTATTGATATATATATATATATATATATATATATATATATATATAGCTCTTTCCTTTGGCAGTGCCAAAAACTACTTCTTTGAGTCTCCCTGCAAAAAGTGTGTTGCAAGCATTTCTATCATCATTTTGACCCACATTGCACCCATGGCACCATGAGCCCCACCTTCATGCCGGCATGTTCACACACAATCAAATGGACATCTCAGCTCTATACTCTTGCTCAGTCAGCCACCCACCCTCGGGCAACAGGGACCAGCACTTTGTTTTAGCACTTTCTGGAGTGACAATTCCACATGCGTATGTCGACACATCCAATACGTGTAAACATTAAGCAATGTACTAAAATGACTTACTGAAGGGGGCATATGGAAAATGTACTTGTATTCAAATGGTTGAGTCTCTGGAGTCTCTGACCGCTCCTCAAGTACGAAATTATACAACAAGTAAATCTTTTGCTAGCCGCCCATTTGCTAAAATATGTCTGAGAAAGAGTCCTGAATTTTTGAGTTACATATTCCGCCCCGACACCAAGTTTATCCACCCGTGTCTTGACAGCTGAGTTAGGAGCAGACTACAAGGAAACCCTATCACGTCAAGCCAAATACATGCGCCCCACACACAGATATGCACGCTAATCCACAAGTGTTAAGTTGTCGTTTTGTTGGAGGTCACCACGAGGCAGGGCGCAGGGACGACAGCGCTCTCGTACTTGCTTGACGGCCTACGAGGAAGTAGCATATACTCCTATTTTATACAGTGGGTACGGAAAGCATTCAGACCTCCTTCCATTTTTCACTCTTTGTTATATTGCAGCCATTTGCTAAAATCATTGAAATGAATTGTTTTCCTGATTAATGTACACACTGCACCCCATGTTGACCTTTTTGCAGATTTATTCAAAACGAAAAACTGAAATATCACACACAGCCATAAGTATCCAGACCCTTCGCTCAGTATTTAGTAGAAGCCCCCCTTTTGAGCTAATACAGCCATGCGTCTTTTTGGGAATGATGCAATAGGTTTTTGACACCTGGATTTGGGGATCCTCTGCCATTCCTCCTTGCAGTTCTCCTCTCCAGTTCTGTCAGGTTGGATGGTGAACGTTGGTGGGCAGCCATTTTCAGGTCTCTCCAGAGATGCTCAATTGGGTTTAAGTCAGGGCTTTGGCTGGACCATTCAAGAACAGTCACGGAGCTGTTCTGAAGCCACTCCTTCGTTATTTTAGCTGTGTGCTTAGGGTCATTGTCTTGTTGGACGGTGAACCTTCGGCCCAGTCTGAGGTACTGAGCACTCTGCAGAAGGTGTTTGTGCAGGTTATCCCTGTACTTGGCCGCATTCATCTTTCCTTTGATTGCAACCAGTTGTCCTATCCCTGCAGCTGAAAAACACCCTCACAGCATGATGCTGCCACCGCCATGCTTCACTGTTGGGACTGTATTGGACAGGTGATGAGCAGTGCCTGGTTTCCTCCACACATGCCGCTTAGTCCTATATTGGTCCCATCAGACCAGAGAATCTTATTTCTCACCATCTTGGAGTCCTTCAGGTGTTTTTTTTTTTAGGAAACTCCATGCGGGCTTTCATGTGTCTTGCTTCCGTCGGGCCACTCTGCCATAGAGCCCCGACTGGTGGAGGGCTGGAGTGATGGTTGACTTTCTAGAACTTTCTCCCATCTCCCGACTGCATCTCTGGAGCTCAGCCACAGGGATCTTTGGGTTCTTCTTTACCTCTCTCACCAAGACTCTTCTCCCCCACTCGCTCAGTTTGGCTGGACGGCCAGCTCTCGGAAGGGTTCTGGTCGTCCCAAACGTCTTCCGTATAGGGATTATGGAGGCCACTGTGCTCTTAGGAACCTTAAGTGCAGACATTTTTTGGTAACCTTGGCCAGATCTGTGCCTTGCTACAATTCTCTCTCTGAGCTCTTCAGGCAGTTCCTTTGACCTCATGATTCACATTTGCTCTGACATGCACTGTTAGCTGTTAGCTGTAAGGTCTTATATAGACAGGTGGCTTTCCTAATCAAGTCCAATCAGTACAATCAAACATAGCTGGACTCCAATGAAGGTGTCGAACTATCTCAAGGATGATCAGAAGAAATGGACAGCACCCGAGTTCAATGAGTGTCACAACAAAGGGTCGAAACACTTATGGCTGTGTGCTATTGAAGTTTTTCTTTTTCAATCAATCTGCAAAAATTTCAACAATTCAGTTTTTGTTTTTTCTGTCAATATGGGGTGCTCTGGCGGCACGGTGGACGACTGGTTAGCCGTTCAGCGATCCGATCACAAGGTGGAGCAATGTGTCTATTTAAATGCCTTGTTCATTTACTGTACATACTTGTGTCCTGTATACTGAGTATCTTCCAAACTATTCTCGTCAGGTCATGTATTCTGATTCAAGTAAGGTCACACCAACATTACAACATGACAGAAATAGTGGGTGCTAACTTACTGTGATGAAATGACTTTATTGTTTTAAATGACTTTATTGTAATTCAATTACTTCAGACACACCGAAGCTTTAGAGCACGATTCGACAGCAAACGCCGGCATGTTTACGTACAACCGTTAGTGCTAGCACCGGCTTGCTAGGCTGCATAACGTTTTGTTCCCTGCTTGCGAGCCGTATCGTATTCAAAGTATGTGAACATACCTCAAGCAAACCTTGAATGAACGTCTTCTCCCGAGCACCGGTGACCACCGCCACCGCCACATGATTTTTTTCCCCATTTTGTTCTTTTTTTCACCGACAGAATACACGCGCCATCGATTGTTGTTGTCGTGGCCGAGGTAACGAGCGTATCCGGTCGTGTTTGACTTGACAAGATAAAGAGGGGACAGACCGATAGCAGACATTTTTGAAGAAACCAAGAACATGTACTCGTACAAGGAAAGCTGCTCGTCATTCTCTCGCTGACATTAGCAAGCCGGTGTGTCAGTTGGGCAGGTTTGATGTGGGTGGACCAAAATCTGTCTGAAAATCAAATATGAGCCGAAAATGACTACTGAGTTTATTTCAGGCTGATTTTTTTCTGAACACATATTTTTTTAGTCCATAACTTTAGAACAAGTGCCAATATTTGCACCATCGGATTGCATCTTGGTCATGTCAAGGAAATTGAGATTCTTTCATGTTGGCTAAAACTGAGTTACAATGGATTATCACACCAAATCTGTGACTGTGCTGATGCTGCATGTTTGTCAACAAATGTCCCTTCTCATCTTATTTTCTCCCAATATACAGGTATAGCTCAATCAATTGCAATATGGTAGAAAAGTCCATTTATTTCAGTACCTGTACATGACATACAGTACATTCAATAAACAAATTCCTGCATTAAAAAGATCATTTGCATTGTTTGTTCCATAATATTCTCGTTTCTCGAGATGGTGAATTTTGGGTTTTCATTTGTTGCAAGCTATAATCATAGAAACTGTACGTATATATGAAATTAAATCATGAAATATTTCACTCTGAGTCTGTGTAGTGTACCTCTAGAATGAGTTTCACTTTTTTTAATTGAACTACCTCACTAAAATATGCTTTATACACTATTCTAATTTAAGATGCACCTGTATCTATGATCACATAATTGCGGTATGGTAATATTCCATATAACATTGACAAAATATCACAATATCAAGTTTACTTTGGGATCGCCACCCTGAACTACAAAGAAGAATATTGTTGACCTCTGACACACCCATTAGCAGCGAGTGCCTTCCCCTACATGAGGAAGTGGATTGCAAACAAAATGCCGATTGCAATCAAAGGAGAGCGATCGCAAAAGAAAGCCCAACTTTTCCTCTTTTTAGGAAGAGGAGGAGGTGACACACGAGCAAAAAGGGAACGGATATAGCCATCCACCCATCCATTTTCTTTTTACCGCTTATCCTCACTTGGGTCGCGGGCCGCTGGAGCCGATCCCAGCTATCTTCGGGCGAGAGGCGGGGTACGCCCTGAACCGGTCGCCAGCCACAAACAAACAACCATTCGCACTCACATTTAGAGTCTCCAATTCATGCATGTTTTTGGGATGTGGGAGGAAAGCGGAGTGCCCGGAGAAAAGCCACGCAGGCACGGGGAGAACATGCAAAGTCCACACAGGCGGGGGGCCGGGATTTCAACCCCAGTCCCGAGAACTACGAGAACCGTGCCGGCGGAATGGGAATGAATACAAAAAGAATATCCATCCATCCATTTTCCATACCGCTTTCTCCTCACAAGGGCCGCGGCCGTGCTGGAGCCGATCCCAGCTATCTCCGGGCGAGAGGCGGGGTACGCCCTGAACCGGTCGCCAGCCAATCGCAGTAAAATAAGAATCAATGAGAGATAATAATAAAAAGAAAGAAATGTACCCCCAAAAATCTCTCTCTCTCTCTCTCTCTCGATGCTATTACAAATTGCAACTTAACGGAAGCAAATACAGTTTATGCATAGAAGGCAACGTGCTGAGAGGGCCAACTTCAAAATCAAACCTTCATACATGACTACATTGGACATCAATGCTATTTTAGGCTTTTACTTTGAAGTTCGAGGTGCCGGCGCTAAACCCTAACCCACTGGCAGCTGGCCGACGAGGTTGCGGGCATGCAGCAGTGGCCGCATTTTAAATGTACAAAACAAAATCACAGACGATCCGGCGCATTTTATCGTGGCAGCCAAAATCGCGATCACGATTCAAATTTGATCAATTGTGCAGCCCGACATTGTTCCAAATGAATGAGCAGCACCCTTAGCTTTTCGATTGTACGAGCAAACATACAGTGCGGGGGTGGGGGGGGGAGTATTTGGAGTAGTTATCCCACTTAAAAACGTCATCACAGGTACACTCCAACTGTGAAAGACTGAATATGAAAATAAATACAGGAAATAACATTTTATGATTTTTAAACAATGTTATTTGTAAATTTGTACAATCAAGAAGTTTCGTTCAATACTTTTGAATAAAACCTTTGCTTGCAAATGTTTCCTGTAGTGGTTGACTATGTTTGCACACAATCTAGGAGGTATTTTGGCTGAATTTTCCATGCAGATCTCTCATGTTTTGGGGCTGTCGCATGAACTTTGACCTCCCTTTACGGATTTTCTATTGGGTTGAGGTCTGGAGACTGGCTAGGTCACTCTAGGATCTTCAAATACTTCTTACGGGGCCACTCGTTAGTTTGTTTGGGGTCATTGTCGTGCTGGAAAACGCAGCCACGTTCCATCTTCAATGCCCCTATGGAGAAAAGGTTCTTATCCAAAACCAAACACTGTACATGGCTCCATTTGTCCTCTCCTTAATATGGATCAGTTGTCCTGCCCCCTTTGCGGAAAAGCAGCCCCGAAGCATGATGTTTCTACCCCCACGATTCACAGTGGGTATGGTGTTCTTGGGATGGCACTCATCATTCTTCTTCCTCCAAACACGGCGAGTGAAGTTGATAACAAAACGTTCTATTTTGGTCTCATCTGACCACATGACATCTGGATCATCCAGATGGTCACTGGCACACTTTAGACTGGCCTGGACATGTACTGGCTTAAGCAGGGGGACCTTTCGGGCACTGCAGGAGTTGAATCCATGATGAAGTAGTGTGTTACTAATGGTAACCTTTGTGATTTCTAGTAAGTCAAACTCTGTGGCTACAAGTGCATAAAGGATCTAACTGAACTACTCATTAAGCCCATTACACTTTTGTCTTTATACAATCATAATAACCAGGAAGTGCACATATCAATTTTGGTCATTGTTGCTTGGTGCTCTTTTTTTTTGTTTTTTTCATGACCCACTGACCTCACTGGCCTCACTGGATGTCCATTTGTAGACAAACGTTAACGACAATCTGTTACTAACAAATAAAGGAATACAAAATATTTGTGTTTGTTTAATGACCTTACAACTGGTTTTCTTTCCCCTTTTAGGTCTTTCAACATGTGCTTTACATTTTACTGCATTAGTCTTTTTCTGAGCCAGTTCACAGCTGGCGAACAGCCAATAAATACATACTCGTAGCAATAGACATGGATTGAAACACATTGGAGGTTTTCTCATACCTTTCATTCTGTATATACATGTAATTAGAGATACTTGTTTTATAATCCCATGAGGAAATGTTAATGTTATTTATTTTACATTTTTGGCAAAAGGGCAAGACCGTGACTGTGGCGGCACACACTGCCGTTAGCAACGATGATGAGGAGGAAGATGATAGGGTGGGGGGGCAGTATGGGACCACACGATCAGTTGATTTGGTGTAGTTTTGTAAGGCAGCGGTCCCCGATCTTTTTTGCACCACGGTCCGTTTGAACGAAAATATTTTGACGGACCGTTGCAACTGCTGTCCAGCAAGACAGGGACGGCCGTGCCCCACAGAGCCAACCGCGGCGCGGCATCGTCGCCAGTCCCTGCATGCGCTCAGGCACTGTCCCCGCTTGTGAGTGTCACTATTTGCAGAGAACAGGGAATGTACACCGCAGGCTCACAGCTCAGAAAGTCAAGAATCCGTTCATGATGTGATTCCACTCAATAAGCTCCCTCAAAAGACGTTTGACTCGTTTGTTTGAACGAGTTGTTCTTCAAGTCATGCGGAATAATTGTCACCTGCTTCATTTCAATTTCAAAAATTCATACATATTCATTCATCTAACACTGCCGAGCAATGTTTAGACACGATTAAAGCAAGGTATTACCCACGATAACTTCCTTACCATAAACAAGCTTCTATTTTAGCAGTCTATTATGATGTTAGTCTCAAATGTGTGTTAAGTTATTGGGAGCGGGAGATCAAGAGCACACTTCAAGCGTGCTTGATTGTCGGAATGAGTTCCCACTCGTTTGTCTGCGACGAGGAAGGTTTTCACTCCCTTTTGCGCAGAGGGAGTGGAGGAGGCTTGAGGTAACTCGATTAACTCTTCAGTTGTTGAGACCAAACAGGTCCAGCGAGATAGAGCCAGTGTCTTTCCTCAACTTTCCCTCTGAACCCTTCTCAGCCTCTTCAGTCACTCTCCTTTATTCTCCTCTGCTGATCTGTCTCTCACATCTTGATATCTGTTATCTTTACATTCATCACTCACATCCATAAACACTTTTATTCCACCCTTTGCCAGCTGATTTCCACAATAAACCATGACATCTTCCCCAGCCACTCTTTATCTTCTTCCAACAATTGAATCTACCCAGACATCCATCCTTCCAGATATTCACAGACCATTTGCTCCCCTGTTCAAGTGCATCATATGGTTCCTAATCCCTTTTGAACCTCGGATTGCAGAGTCACAGAGACATTTCCCAGGGGAGGAAGAAAAGGAAAATGAAGCTATTATGTGCTGATGTTACTTTCGATGCATATACCAACATCAAATGTAATATCCGTCCATTTTGTATACCATTGACCCTGTGCACGGTTGCAAGGAGCTAGAGCTTATCCCAGGGGACTTTAGGCTGCCGCACACCGAGTGAAGTGGCCGAACCCGTCTGAACCGAATCGGTTGGCCGCTGGTTGTGCTGCAATTCAAAAGTTGAATTGCCGGTGCACGCCGTTCCACCGTCACAGATTACAGCCAATCAAAATGCAAATCATCTCCCACGCACGCTAAAAATACATTTGCCGGCTTTAAGCAAACGGGAGTTGAAGTGCCGCCCCCAAGCCATATAACTACAGTATATAAAATATCAAATACTGTTTCACAACAATACTTAACTACAACCCCAATTCCAATGAAGTTGGGACGTTGTGTTAAACATACATAAAAACACAATACAATGATTTGCAAATCATGTTCAACCTATATTTTATCAAAAACACTACAAAGACAAGATATTTCATGTTCAAACTGATTAACTTGATTGTTTTTAGCAAAGAATCATTATCTTAAAATTTCATGGCTGCAACACATTCCAAAAAAGCTGGGACAGGCTCATGTTTGCCACTGTGTTACATCACCTTTTCTTCTAACAACATTCAATAAAAACGTTTGGGCGCTGAGGACACTCATTGTTGAAGCTTTGTAGCTGGAATTCTTTCCCATTCTTGCTCGATGAACAGCTTCAGCTGTTCAACAGTCCGGGGTCTCCGTTGTCGTATTTTACGCTTCATAATGCGCCACACATTTTCAATGTGAGACAGGTCTGGACTGCAGGCAGGCCAGTCTAGTACCCGCACTCTTTTACCACAAAGCCACGCTGTTGTAACACGTGCAGCATGTGGTTTGGCATTGTCTTGCTGAAATAAGCAGGAGCGCCCATGAAAAAGACGTTGCTTGGATGGCAGCATATGTTTCTCCAAAACCTGTTTCAGTATTAATGGTGCCCTCACAGAGGTGTAAGTTACCCATGCCATTGGCACTAACACAGCCCAAAAACAATTTGAAATGTGGACTCGTCGGACCACAGAACACTTTTCCACTTTGCATCAGTCCATCTTAGATGAGCTCGGGCCAGAGAAGCCGGCGGCGTTTCTGCGTGTTGTTGATGAATGGCTTTTGCTTTGCATAGTTCAAGTTGCACTTACGGATGTAGCGCCGAACTTTACTTACTGACATTGGTTTTCTGAAGTATTCTTGAACCCATGAGGTGATATCCTTTACACATCATCGTTTTTGATGTCAGTTTTGATGTCAGTTTTTTGTCACAGGCATTCAATGTTGGTTTTTGGCCTTGCCGCTTACATGCAGTGATTTCTCCAGATTCTCTGAACCTTTTGATGATATTATGGACCGTAGATGACGAAATCCCTAAATTCCTTGCAATTGTACGTTGAGGAACATTGTCCTAAAACTGCTATTTTCTCACGCACTTGTTCACAAAGAGGTGAACCTCGCCCCATCTTTGCTTGCAAATGACTGAGCAATTCAGTCAATTCTACCCAATCATGGCACCCACCTGTTCCCAATGAGCCTGTTCACCTGTGCCAAGTTCCAAACAGGTGTTTGATGAGCATTCCTCAACTTTTGCCGCCAGTCCCAGCTTCTTTGGAACGTGTTGCAGCCATAAAATTCTAAGTTAATGATTATTTGCTAAAAACAATCAAGTTGATCAGTTTGAACATGAAATATCTTGTCTTTGTAGTGTTTTTGATAAAATATAGGTTGAACATGATTTGCAAATCATTGTATTCTGTTTTTATTTGTGTTTAACACAACGTCCCAACTTCATTGGAATTGGGGTTGTATATTTATAATTTCTAATGTGCCTGCGCATGAAAACATGAAGCCTGTGGCCATATGTGGTACATACCATGCTGTGTCTGTACCGCGCTGAGTACGTTCAAATGAACTAGGAGCAAGCGAGACTCTTTTAAAATATCCTCACCCTCGATTTTATTCGCACCCACATTCACTCTCTTGAGCAACCCGCTTTTATGGTTTAATAAATGTGATAAAGTACAATGTACTGGATGTACAGCATCAAACGCCTACACAAGCTCGCTATTCAGGGCATCCATATATCCAATTGTTCATTGTGCTTGGGTGAGTCGGCAATTCTAATTTTTTTGCGATGAACCGTCCAATCGGGTTCGACCGCACCGCAAAGTTTGCGGCAGGCCTTTGAGAAAATGCCAGCAGTCAGTCACAGGAAACATACGGAGACAGACAACCATTCAAACTCATATTCACACCGTCACTGTGTGAGAAGTGGGAACTGCACCAACGCTACCGGCACAGAAGTCAGGCAAGTAAAACACTATCCACTGACAGTACACTGGATGGAATTAAAAAAAAAAAAAACAATCTAAAGCACCTTAAAGCCCAAACCTTTCTATTGAACTTTCTCAGGGCATGTACTCCATTGCAACTGGACTGGATTGGACTGAACAGTCCAGTTGCAATCGATTCAATGCCCTGAGAATCGAATGACCTGGATGAGTGAGAATATTCCCAGGCATCTTCCTGTTGAACAATTTTACAATCCAAGAAATAGGTGATACGAAATGAGACATGCATGATGTAGTTTAACAGAAGATACGCACAGCAACATCTCTCCTGGCTTGGTTGGTTTCCCATGAATGGCTCAGTATCAGCCCATTATCAGCCTCAGGACAGAAAGACTGGGGGGTAGTGACGGTTCAAACGAAGAGGAGGACCAGAAAAATGTAACAACAGAAAAGAAAAAAAGGAGATGGAGACAGTGAAGCCAAGACTCAACCCTCAGGCAATATTGCTGACAAAGGCAGGATAGGGATGTCAGGCTACATCCTGTCTGGAAAAGGGAGGGAGCATCAAGTAACCAACAATTCAACTTTTATCCTATTCCATTTTCTAGTTCCCCTTCTATTGTCCTCTCTTGTCTTTGTTTACATCAGCAGCTCCCCAATGACCCCCACCTCACCATCCCCCATTCGCTGAACTATCCGATATCAGCCTCTTAGTCTGCTCTATGTCGAGCTTTCTCCCAGAAGCCGATTGAGTGTCCCTGCTTGGACCGAACGGGCGCAAAATACTGTATGACCTTGCAAGGTCACAGAGCTCACTTCTACCAGATGAAATCGTAAACCATGCATCGAGGATTTTCTGATCCACTGTCTCCTTCTGACAAATGCTAATTCCCCCAACTGCCCCAGTCAATGTGATGACATTACAAATCCTTCCTGTTTTATGACTTGTGTGACATAGCTTGCATGTTGAGCTGAAATCGGTCCTGTTTCTCATTGTGACAACAGGAATGATCAAATTCAAATTTCAGCTCAATCATTTTCGACTCACCTTTTGTTTGAGCATTTTTGCCAAATTCTCCTGCTTTGTGCAAACATTTCTCCAGGTAAACTCCATTGTAGTGACAGCTGTTGGCCTCACTGTGCTGCGGTGGCGGATGCCAGCACGCGCACGGCATCTGCATTATGCCACACGGCCTGCTCGATGTGCCGGGGGCCAGGCAGTCCTCCAGCCACTGACACAGCAACTGACAGGCTGCCATGCTGGGGTTATTTTTTCCAACAAGCAGGTACTCCACTTTGAAATCGCTTGTCGTGGTTTCACCTTTCTGATGAGGACCCCTTGTCATGTGAAAAAACTGCTTGTCAGCCTCGAGGAAGGCCATCGGGGCAGAAGTGTCGCACAGCCTCACAACTTCGTCAAAGCCATCAATTCCTAGGTAGGTGTGCGTGGTCTCCAGGAAGGAGTCATATTGGAAGATACGATGCTGTAATGGCATGCAGTCCTTAGTAGGTTTTGTTATCTTGATGAAGATGGTGTAGTGCCGTGGATCAGGATTCTGCAGGATCCAGGAGCAAGGAACAGCGGGGAATACCGATGATGACAGGAAGAAGCCAAATAAACGGCTTTGTACCAATGTAGAACAGGAGTTGGACTCTGACCCTGAAGGGGATGAGAGGCACCGCTCTCCCATCAAGAGAATAGGAACAAAATACAGCATCACCACTCGAAGTGGGCAATTGGCAAACTGAAAAAGAATGTTCGACATTGTTTTAAGATAAACGGAAGGATATTCCAGATTGAATGACGACTTTTTGGGGGGGAATTGCAGAGCGAAGAGGTTTAAGAGCTGAACAAAGGTGAGAAACGTTTCCTCTCAAAGATCCATAAATGGGCAGATGGCTTCAGTCCCAGCAACCTGTGAAATCAAAGAAACAACATTACAGTTTACAGTTTCAACTGCTTATTTGGTTCTTAATGTACAAATAGTGCTAGAATGGCTTGGAATTCCTTGATGTTGAAAACCACTGATCTTTGGAATCATCATCATTTTTTAATAATAATATACAAATTCATTTGATTACTTTTGTTGTCCAAAATACTCCAATTTCGATTGTATGATTTGGACTTTTTAACATAGTATCAGGCGGCACGGTGTTCTACTGGTCAGAGCGTCTGCCTCACCGTTCCGAGGACCCGGGTTCAATCCCCGGCCCCGCCTGTGTGGAGTTTGCATGTTCTCCCCGTGCCTGCGTGGCTTTTTTGTCCGGGCACTCCGCTTTCCTGTGCAGGGTCGGTTAATTGACAACTCTAAATTGCCCGTAGGCGAACGGTTGTCTGTTTGTATGTGCCCTGCGATTGGCTGGCAACCAGTTCAGGGTGTGCCCCGCCTCCTGCCCGATGACGGCTGGGATAGGCGACCCTCGTGAGGAGAAGCCCCTCAGAAAATGGATGGATGGATGAACATAGTATCATCTGTCTTCTGCAGCATGTACTGTTCAAAGTATGTAGCTTAAAAAGCAATGCAATAAGTCATGTCATGTTTTTAACTTCTCTCCATTCGCTGCCGTAAAGGTCACTGAAAAGACATGAGACCGCACCGCCCCATTTGACTTTGTATTGGAGATGCGAGGCAATACACAACACACTGAAGAGTCGAGCAGATCATCTTTGATTTCTGAACCATGTGTTCTCATCTTTCCACCGAATATCGAGCTACATGGTGAAATATCAACCCCACTAAATATGATCTCACAACCAGTACAACCAATGAGAGATTCTAAATACATACAAATTATACAAGACTATACTATGCTGTGCTATGCTACTATACTACAGAGTTTTCCCAGATACAAGCCGCCACAAATAAATTGTGGTCACCACAATTCTTGGGGAATTGTGCCTCGACGTGCTCCTTTTGTGTGTCTGCTCATGATCCATAGCACCGATTTCCTTTCTGATGCGACTCAAACGACTTAAGTATCAAAAGGATCTTCTGGCATCAGAGCGCTGGACATTTGAGACAGTATGGATCCTTCCCCACGCAAGTGAGGCTGCTCCCGCCCGCCGGCGTCTAATGGTGTCTCGTCACAGCATGCTCTGTGCTGCTTTTGCTTGTATTTGGGTGTATTTTCGCTTGGCAAACGTCGCTCCGTGTTGGGAAAAGCCTATGCGCGGTCGTCATGATCTTCTGAGTTTAAGACGATGACAGAAGCGAACCAAAGCGACAGCAAGTCCCTCTGTTGACCCCTTTGTCCACAATTGTGTGGTTGTAGAGTTATGTAAATTATCTTTGAGAAACAAATACAGATGTACTGTATATGCAGCTGTTCCGTCTCATATCCACCATTAATATGCAGAAAGACAGTGTAAGTGTCCCACTTCACTTCATACTGTCATGGAACTCAGAAACCCACAAGTTAAGTTCTTCCTTAAAATCATTTTTACAACGTTCCAACAAAAGTATTGAGTTGTAATTTGATGCACAGTTTGGAAAACAACGCCATTGTTACAAAATGTCAAGTTCTGCTCGTTTGCTAACAAATTTTATATTCAAACGCGTTCACTCATTGTTTTTTCCCCCATCACAGGGCTCGAGACTGCAACCTTTCGTTCAGCTTGTGTGATTCAAAATGTCATCTTGTCGCATTTACGTGAGTGCATGTTTTCATCGTTGAAAGTTGCCTTGTTTCCACTGCTATCTCCTCCTCCTACATGAGAGAGAGAGAGAGAGAGAGAGAGAGGCCTGTCATGCCGTGTCAATCGTTGCTATGAATTCCATTTGAGTTAAAAGCGACCTGCTGCAATATTATTGGCTGCACTCTCGTACACGCGCACCACGCATGCGAGTCCCCGTTGTGCCTGGCCGGTGACAACCGCACATACCGATATTGACGCTGGCTCGCTACTTATTCCTTTCAAATGACAACTGTCAGCCTTTAACTCGTCTGGACTACTGGTGAGCTATCGGAGTCAAACAAATGATCAAATATATGTAAAACCTTTTTTTTTTTTAAAGATTTATTTATTTATGGAATATACCCGTTTTGTCTGCTACTGCTTATTGCGGACAAATTTCTCGTTCACAGTAACATATGTTGCAAATATGATATCTCAAGTCACAGTCAATCGAAACTATCGTAAGCCAGAGTCATGCTGTGCCTCCTCCAAAAAAATGCTGCGACCAACTGAAAAAGGCAGAAGTTAGTGTAGAGCTCCAAGAACGTCAAACAAATTAAATTCAATGATATTTAATAGTGGTGGGAGTCAATGAAAACATTGATCTTATTCATTCAAGGCTTTGTAATTCATTAATCACATTTGAATTAAGTCAAATGATGAAATACAAAAAAAAAACCAAAGATCTCTCTCTCTCCTAAAAAGGATCCAGCCAACCCTTTTCTTCTCCTCACTCGGGTCGGCGGCATGCTGGAGCCAATCCCAGCTAACTCTGAGCAAGAGGCAGGGTACAGCCTGAAATTTGTTTGCCAGCCAATCGCAGGGCACACAGAGACAAACAACAATTGGCACACAAATTCACACCAACGGGCAATCTATATGAGCAATCTATACATAAAACACGATGAACATGTCTATCAACAACTGATAACATTTTACAAAATATTCAAGTGAGCCAAGTGTCAATATAAGGAGTCGCTTGGACACGGCAAGTCTCAGTGAGAGAACTGGAGCGAAAGATGATATTCCGGAGCGCTCTTCTGTAGAATAGGAAGCAGATTATCCCTTCCTTCCAGCCCACCAATTGAAAGAGCAAAGACGTTCCATTAGCCGAGGCGCAGAGCTGCACAAATCCGTGTTCGGACGTCAGCATGCCAATCGAGCCTGCTCGGTGACCGAATCGATCCATTCGACACAAATCCAAATCGATGGAAAAATGAACAGTCACATGGAAAATGATTTCTCACTCGTGAGTTATTTTGACTCGACTGAGTGAATCCGTTCACGACAAAGATTTGGTCAAGTGCTTCGTCACTCACTCAGTTCGTGGCTCTGTAACACATTCGCTTACCGAGGGACGGTGCTATCGCGGGCCACGGTACAATCGGCAAAATTGCTTCACTATGCACTCAAATGAAAGCACGGGAACACTCACCCTCTTCCTTTTATGTTGCTCAGCTTGCTGAACTTTGGAAGTTGGGAAGGCCCGAAAGAGGAAAACAATTCTCAATAGAATGATCACACACACCCAAAGTGTTCAATGAGTTGGAAACTTGACTTGAACGAAGTGTGAGATGCTTTACCCCTGCGCCATTTAACCCATTCACTTCACCGCAGTAGGATTTGACAATATTTAACCCATTTCCGTGTTGATTGACGAACGAGTCTCGGTGCTTGTGTTAGTTGCAGTTATTTTCTCCACATTTCGCTTCATAGGCCAGAGGTCATTTTCATTCCAAAACAATAACTATGCAACATGAGACTGTCAGGTAAGAAATACTTTTAAAAGTAAGTATTTCTCGACTTTTTCTGGAGTCATATTTTTACTGAAGTAACACTCGATCACGAGTATCTTCAGATCAATGAATTGCTACGTTGTGTATTACCATCCAATTATTCCCACGATGTTGTATGCACACAACTTCTCCTTCTTAGCTCTCCCAATCTGATCGTGTTAGTATCAAGCTGTTGCTTTAATAAAAGTATTCTTCATACAAAACTGGTAAAGACCCTATTCTTAAATTTGAAAAATACCCCACTTGCTTGCTAATCCATACAATACTGTATAGATTTTGAAATTGTATTTTAACTCTCGGTCACATGGCTAACCGATATGTTGACAGGCTGTCTCCAGGTGTGTAACAACGGAAGGACTTTTCATCCTTGTTGTTACAAACAATCCTCAATATAGTGCCTAAAATTCACGAGGAACCTGAAGGGCTCACCTGTCAGAAAGATGAATAATATTTCTGTGTGCGAACCCGTGTTCCCATGCCACCTGGGTGGGGTGGTCTCTCTATGTCAATAAACAGACCAACATATGAACAAATTAGGGCTCGGGATCAGATTCTCTGAATGAATGTTCCGTAAACATTATAATGGAAAAAACTTGGAATACTCGAGTATTTTAAAAGTAAGTACTTTTGTACTTGACTGTGCTTACCTGTAGTTGTAGCAGCATGTGGTTTTCGACTCACAATGTTGCTCAGCATAGACAAGGTCTAGCCACACGCTTGACTCGGGCTAAGGGATCCAACGAGTTTGCTCTGGACTTACATTTGGGAAAAGGCTGTACCTCTCTGAGGCTGCGCGAGACAATGCTGACACGCTACAAAACATAGGAATTCCTTACAGTAGAATGTAAATATGTACTGCACATATGTATCCTTCTTGTTTGCCTACCGAGCGAACAGGTCTGCGGATGATCCCGTCAACATGGGACTGCGCTTCATCCGAGAACACCTCGACAGTGCGGGGACCTACGCGAGGATCCTGTTCACGGACTTCAACTCAGCGTCTCGCCTGCCATCTGCCAGTGGATTTACAGCTTTCTGACGGGCAGGACACAGCAGGTGAGGCTGGGGGAGGCCACCTCATCCACACGCAGCATCAGAACTGGGGCACCCCAAGGTTGTGTCCTCTCTCCGCTGCTCTTCTCTCTCTACACGAACGACTGCACCTCAACGCACCCGGCTGTCAAACTCCTCAAGTTTGCAGATGACACCGCTGACATCGGCCTCATCAAGGGCGGTGACGAGTCTGCATATCGACAGGAAGCGCGGCGGCCGGAGCTGCGGTGCGGCCGACACAACCTGGAGCTGAACACGCTCAAGACTGTAGAGATGATCGTGGACTTCAGGAGGCATCCTTCGCCACAGCTGCCCCTCACGTTGTCCAGCTGCCTTGTGTCAACCGTCGAGACCTTCAAGTTCCTGGGAATTACAGTCTCTCAGGACCTGAAGTGGGCGACCAACATCAACTCCGTCCTCAAAAAGGCCCAGCAGAGGATGAACTTCCTGCGGCTTCTGAGAAAGCACGGAGCTGCTGAGACAGTTCTACACAGCGGTCATCGAATCAGTCCTGTGGTCTTCCATCACAGTCTGGTTTGGTGCTGCTACAAAAAAGGACAAATTCCGACTGCAACGGACAATCAAAACTGCTGAAAGGATTGTCGGTACCCCCCTACCCACCCTTGAGGACTTGCACGCTGCCAGAACTAAGACAAGGGCGTGCAAAATCCTCTCGGACCCTCAGCATCCCGGTCACCAGCTCTTCCAGCTCCTTCCCTCAGGTAGGCGCTACCGATCAATGCAAACTAGAACTAGTAGACATTCCAACAGCTTCTTCCCTCTTGCGATCAACTTCTTAAACAGCTAAACTACAATTCCACTACAACATGCTGGCAATTTTTTGTCTTTTTGTCTAGAGTTTGTTGTCACATTTCTGTGGGGCCAATTCTACATTACTGGTGCACTCACTGTCGCAGTCTCACCACGCTGCACTATTTGCATATCTGTTGTTGACCAATACTGGCCACTCATGCCAGAGTCGCATCTGCTCCATTTGCACACTGACTGAGGAGTATCTGCAACATTTGCACAATCGACATTGTCCCAGATTATCGCACTACTCGCTTGAAGTCTCGGCGAACCCGATTGGACGGTTCATCGCAAAAAAATTTGAATTGCCGACTCACCCAAGCACAATGAACAATTGGATATATGGATGCCCTGAATAGCGAGCCTGTGTAGGCGTTTGATGCTGTACATCCAGTATACTGTACTTTATCACATTTATTAAACCATAAAAGCGGGTTGCTCAAGAGAGTGAATGTGGGTGCGAATAAAATCGAGGGTGAGGATATTTTAAAAGTGTCTCGCTTGCTCCTAGTTCATTTGAACGTACTCAGCGCGGTACAGACACAGCATGGTATGTACCACATATGGCCACAGGCTTCATGTTTTCATGCGCAGGCACATTAGAAATTATAAATATACAACCCCAATTCCAATGAAGTTGGGATGTTGTGTTAAACATCAATAAAAACAGAATACAATGATTTGCAAATCACGTTCAACCTATATTTAATTGAATATACTACAAAGACAAGATATTTCATGTTCAAACTGATCAACTTGATTGTTTTTAGCAAATAATCATGAACTTAGAATTTTATGGCTGCAACACGTTCCAAACACGCTGGGACAGGCGGCAAAAGAGACTGAGAAAGTTGAGGAATGCTCATCAAACACCTGTTTTGAACAGACCGCAGCTGAACAGGCTAATTGGGAACAGGTGGGTGCCACGATTGGGTAGAAAAGGAGCTTCCCTGAATTGCTCAGTCATTCGCAAGCAAAGATGGGGCGAGGTTCTCCTCTTTGTGAACAAGTGCGTGAGAAAAAGGTCAAACAGTTTAAGGACAATGTTCCTCAACGTACAATTGCAAGGAATTTAGGGATTTCGTCATCTATGGTCCATAATATCATCAAAAGGTTCAGAGAATCTGGAGAAATCACTGCATGTAAGTGGCAAAGGCCGAAAAACAACATTGCATGCCTGTGATCTTCCATTCCTCAGGCGGCACTGCAACAAAAACCAACATCAATGTGTAAAGGATATCACCACATGGGCTCAGGAACACTTCAGGAAACCAATGTCATTAAATACAGTTCGGCGCTACATCTGGAAGTGCAACTTAAAACTCTACCATGCAAAGCAAAAACCATTTATCACCAACACCTAGAAACACCACCGGCTTCTTTGGGGCCGAGCTCATCTAAGATGGACAGATGAAAAGTGGAAAAGTGCTGTGTGGTTCGACGAGTCCACATTTCAAATTGTTTTGGGAAATTGCGGACGTCGTGTCCTCCGGGCCAAAGAGGAAAAGAACCATCCGGACTGTTATGGACGCAAAGTTCAAAAGCCAGCATCTGTGATGGTATGGGCCTGTGTTAGTGCCAATGGCATGGGTAACTTACAGATCTGTGAAGGCACCATTAATGCTGAAAGGTACATACAGGTTTTGGAGAAACATATGCTGCCATCCAAGCAACGTCTTTTTCATGGACGTCCCTGCTTATTTCAGGAAGACAAAATGCCAAACCACATTCTGCACGTGTTACAACAGCGTGGCTTCGTCGCAAAAGAGTGCGGGTACTAGACTGGCCTGCCTGCAGTCCAGACCTGTCTCCTATTGAAAATGCGTGGCGCATTATGAAGCGTAAAATACGACAACAGAGACCTCGGACTGTCGAACAGCTGAAGCTGTACAGCAAGCAAGAATGGGAAAGAATTCCACCTGCAAAGCTTCAACAATGAGTGTCTTCACTTCCCAAATGTTTATTGAATGTTCTTAAAAGAAAAGGTGATGTAACACAGTGGTAAACATGAGCCTGTCCCAGCTTTTTGGGAACGTGTTGCGGCCATAAAATTCTAAGTTCATGATTATTTGCTAAAAACAATAAAGTTTATTAGTTTGAACATGAAATATCTTGTCTTGGTAGTGTATTCAATTAAATATAGGTTGAACATGATTTGCAAATCATTGTATTCTCTTTTTCTTGATGTTTAACACATTCGTTGTATATTCAGATGACAACCTTTCCCCAAGATGTTTTGGATTTGTACTAATGGGCTCATGACCGTGACAAACAGACTAATTTTGCCTTGAATCTGGCTGCAGTAATAACAGTGCTCATCCAACAATAAGAAAAGGAAGAGCAAGATTCGAGCTTTGATGCATGTGCCTGTGGGCATGCTTGGGTGTTATCTCTCCTCCCTTACACCCTAACTCTCAGTGGGCATGTTACTGATGGCCATGATGGTCTTTTTTCCACCACGCTGCCATAAGTCTGAGTAGAATGGCGGCTTTGTTCTGGGAGTAATCACATTAATATGAAAGGCGATTGCTCCGGATACCAAATCAAATCAAGCTCGATCATATTCTGATTAAATGAGTTAATTGGAAAAGCTATGCGTCTGTTGGAAAATGATTAAAATTGCTATGAAACATCACTTAAAATTCTCATTTGACCGTAAAATAGTACAAAGTATTTTTTTCCACTCATAATTGTCTTCAAATGAGAATATGGTGGTATTTTCTGAATTGAAAACAGTTTTCATGTTTATTCATTTATTTAATGTACTACAATACCAACTATGTAGGTATCTCATTTTACCATCATATGACACGGAACAGCTCTGACTATTCGTCCACTATCTCCATGATATCACTTGCCCTTAAGCATGGATGTGGGGAGCTGACCCAGCCCAACTGACAATGGGCATCTGCTACAACACATCATTTGATCGCAATTCATTTCCATATCTGCGCCATTCATTTGAACATAATTCGTGTCTTGTGTTCCTGGCTGAAGAAGAACAAGAACAATAAGAAGACCCCTCGAAAAGTCTTGAAACAGTGAGGCACGTTTGTGAATTTTTGAATCATTTGTATATACTGTACATAGGGCCTGAGTTGCGAAAGGTTTGCACACTCAAAAACGCGCGCAAACTTGATGGCACACACATACTGATGTGGAAGCTAATCTATTATTTATGATTCTATTCTATTTATCAAGCCCGAGACTAATTGCGGTGGCTGATTTTGTGTCTTTAAATACTGTGGAGAGCAGTTTTTCAGGTGGGCTGTCCCAGGTTTCGAATGCACAGAATGGGCAGATACAGGTAACATTGCACATCCAATGTACATCCAATTGCCACACTTTGAAGACGTTCAATCAAGCAAAATATATTTTTTTTATACACATTATTTTATGTGCCGGGTTTCCCCATTATTTATTTTGTATTATTTGCTCATATCCAATTTCCATTCCATCCATTCCTAGCAACCAAATATACACAAAGAAGGGGCAACCCTCAGACTCAATGTCAGCAGCATCAACTGTGTAACTCATAACATTGCTGAGTATGTTTACCACCCTCGGTCAGCCATTTACCATATCATGTCCGAAACTCCATTGACCTTTTTGAGAAAGTCAGAGACCTACTGTAAAGTTGGACAAAAAAATGGAATTGGGGTTTCATTCAATGGTACCTCTTTGTTCACTTGCATTCCGACTCAGGATGCAGTGGAAGCAGTGAGCCAACGATTACTGCGTGATCAGAGCCTCCAAAACAGATCCGCACTTATTCCGGAACCGATATGCCACTTGCTGGAACTCACAACACCACATATTTTACAGACAGTTACATGGTTGTGTGATTGTAACCCCAGTATTGTACATTGTCAAAACTGAGCAGTATATGAACCAAGAAATAAATAGGTCAAATATATTTTTTTAAATGATCAAAAATACATGGTGAGAAAGTGTATTATCCAAAATGAGACTAAATGACCAGTCAATAAAATGAAGCAGAAACTTCTTCTTTCCCTTGCGGCTTGTCCCGTTAGGGGCCGCCATAGCGCGTCATCCTTTTCCATGTAAGCCTGTAAATCTCCTGCATCCTTCTCTCGAACACCGACTGCCCTCGTGTCTTCCCTCACTTCATCTAGCAGCCTCCTCTTCGGTCTTCCTCGAGCTCTCTTTCCTGGCAGCTCCATCCTCATCATCCTTCCACTAATATACTCACTATCGGTCCTCTTAACCTGTCCAAAGCATCCAAGTCTGCTCTCTCTAACTTTGTCTCCAAAACATCGAACCTCGGCCGTCCCTCTGATGAGCTCATTTCTAATTCGATCCAACCCGGTCACTCCGAGAGCGAACCTCGACATCTTCATTTCCGCCACCTCCAGCTCTGCTTCCAGTTGTCTCTTCAGTGCCGCTGTCTCTAATCCTCACCACTGTTGTATAAACTTTGCCCTTCATCCTAGCAGAGACTCTTCTGTCACTATTGCGATATTAGTCATTGGAACTGCTCTAAGTGCTCGAGGACTCTGCATCTTTTTGCACAATTGTTTTTTGTCAATGTCTTTCTGTCTCCAAAGTGTTCTCCGTCAATTGACCGTCTGCTGTCGTACTCGAGCGGCTCCAACTACCGGAGACAAATGCCTTGTGTGTTTTTTTGGGACATACTTGGCAAATAAAGATGATTCTGATTCTGATTCTGATAACACACCTGCCACCTTCCTCCACCCGTTCCAACCTGCTTGGACCCGTTTCTTCACTTCCTGACCACACTCACCATTGCTCTGGACTGTTGACCCCAAGTATTTCAAGTCCTCCACCCTTGCTATCTCTGTAGCCCCACTCTTCCCCCTCCCCCCCTCTCAGTCATGCACATATATTCTGTTGTAGCGGACATGCTCCCAACAAACGGAGGTGACAAAGAGACCCCGCACGGTTTGATAAACTGCATCCTTCGAAGCCCCCCCTGCTGTGAGACTCCCACAACAAGATGCTTTGGACCCTAAAGTAATTAGCAGGTCCTCTCAAAATCTTGGTTTACTTACTTTCCCTAAATTGTATCCACATAAAAAGTGACGTGGTGCCCCTTTACTAGATAGAATTTGTTCAAAATAAACTTGAAATTACGCTTAACCGGAAGTAACGCGGGCGTCGCTTCCGTCTTATTCTTTTCTCCGAAATTAATTACCTTTATATTCAACTAACATACGCTACACTGTCTTACTTTGGCTAATCTTCATTCCGCTCATTTGCAGTGAATGCCACCATCTTTCTAATTCAGTTTCAGTTTATCAGTTTATTTTTGAAAGGGGACAATGCAATTTCATAAAACACATGAAGTACACATGGTTAAAAAAGCCCGAATTAGCCAGAAGGCTAGTTTTCATCTGTAGTCCCCTGGCCATGATGTCAAAAAGCAGTCAAATACATCTACAAAACAATATAATACAGGATACATAATCAAACTACACTATTAAGAGAGAATAAAACCATCATTTTTTTGATCATAACAAAAAAAACAACATAACATACTTGTCTTTTAGTGTCGGCAGCTATAGGTGTTAACTAGCCACGTTTTCAGTTTTTTCCTCAATTGTTCCTCAACCTGCTCCTTGCTTTCACTACAGATCACAATTTCCATCTATCCAGCACACTACTGGCGCCAGTCAACACATTTCCATCTCTATCCTTAATCACCCTAACCTGCTGCACATCCTTCCCATCTCTATCCCTCTGTCTGGCCAACCTGTATAGATCCTTTTCTCCTTCTTTAGAGTCCAACCTGCCATACATGTCATCATTGTTTGGCCTTCGCCACCTCTACCTTTGCCCTGTGTCGCATCTCAATGTATTCCTTTCGCCTCTCCTCGGTGCTCTCAGTGTCCCACTTCTTCTTAGCTAATCTCTTTCCTTGTATGATTTCCTGTACTTTGTAATTCTCCTTCTCTCCTATCCTGCCAGAAGATACACCAAGTACTCTCCTGCATGTCTCTCTGATTACCTTGCTGTCGTGGTCTGGTCTTCTGGAAGCTCCTCCTGTCCACCGAGAGCCTGTCTCACAACACTGTTCCTTTCTCACCTTCCACCACATGGTTCTCTACTCTGCCTTTGTTTTCTTAATCTTCCTCCCCACCACCAGTCATTTTACACACCACCATCCTATGCTGACTCGCCACACTCTCCCCTTCCACTACCTTACAGTCGGTAACCTCCTTCAGATTAGATCGTCTGCACAAGATGTAATCCACCTGCGTGCTTCTACCTCCGCTCTTGTAGGTCACCCTATGTTCGTGCCTCTTCTGGAAAAAAGTGTTCACTCCAGCCATTTGCATCCTTGTTGCAAAGTCCACCACCATCTGTCCCTCCAAGTTCCTTTCCTGGATGCCCTACTTACCCATCACTTCTTCATCACCCCTGTTTCCTTCACCAACATGTCCATTACAATCTGCACCAATCACGACTCTCTCTCTCTGTCTGGGATGCTCAGAACTACTTGGTCCAGCTCCATTTTCTCAGAGAAGCACTTACGTGAACGTCAGAAGCTCAAGTTGAAAGCTCTCACTTTTCATTGTCAATAATATTAAAGCTATTTTAACTCCTTCAGTGAGTCAGTCCTTACCTCCGTGACGATTTGGGACGGTGCATTTCGGGATGAAAAATTCACCTACAATGCATTGCGCGCTTAACACACCGGTAAAACTATTCTTAATGTGTAAATGAAAAAGGAACAACAATCAAATAAAATTTTTACGAAGGAAAATAACAAAACTAGTGAAGCCGTGCATTTCTTTGCACTTTTATATTTACTACACTTTCACTGTGGATCGTATGATGAACATCCATCTATCCCGGCCGTCATCGGGCAGGAGGCGGGGTACACCCTGAACTGGTCGCCAGCCAATCGCAGGGCACTTACAAACAAACAACCATTCGCACTCACATTCACACCTACGGGCAATTCAGAGTCATCAATGAACCTAGCACGCATGTCTTTGGGATGTGGGAGGAAAGCGGAGTGCCCGGAGAAAAGCCACGCAGAACGTGCAAACTCCACACAGGCGGGGCCGGGGATTGAACCCGGGTCCTCAGAACCGTGAGGCCGACGCTCGAACCGGTCGGCCAGCGTGCCGCCTGTATGCTGAACGATGACAGTCCATTTCCTCAAGATGTTACAAAAGAAGCGATCTGCCTCTTTGGTCAAATGCTATTGGACAGATGGGCTGCTGCCTCTTCAAGTCATCAGCCACAAATGATTTGCTTGTTAAGAATCATTCTCGACCCGATCGTAACTGTCATCTGATGACTTGCCTGCAGACGGTTATGCATGACATTGCTCGTTACTCAAAATGGTGGGCATTTTGGAGCATCACTGGTAGACAATAACATCAAGTTCACACGTGAGCATGTCAAGGACCATGAGTTCCTTTTTTGGAGTCCACATTTGAGAGAACGTGGACCCTGATGAATACAGTAAGCTCCCCTCCATCGTTGACGTTACATTTACAACAAAGTGAAATCTGTGATACTATTTAAAAAGACCCTTGGCATGTTTTTATGGCAATTGCAATTTTTTATAATAGATTGAGCAAGACCAATGGATAACACAAAACATTAAAACAGCGCAAACTGTAATACCACTTAGAAACTGGGCATCATCGGAACACGACGACACAGTGCTGGTAATGTTCCAAGCGGTCCACAGGCCAAAGAGAACGAGCATCGGGAGGGAGGCCCCGAAGGCCTGTGGCTATCCCAGCTGGGCATTTGTGATGGTGGATGTGAAAGGAAAGAGTGACAGACAAAACAATAGTCATTCGGGATGTATCAGGTCCAACTGAACAACATTCCAGTCCACTTCAAACCCGGTAACACCCTTAGACAAATGCTGGTCCACCCCAAAGACCCATAGCCAGAAAAGCAATCTGGTGGATGCATTCAAGTGCAGTGAGGATTTCACACTGCTTGTAACCTCGGAGTAGACTCTTTTGTTTTTTCTTTTGTACCTGTACTAAGACAAAAGCTTTATATATTGGGGAAGCCAAGCAAGCACTGAGCAGGCGCATGGCATGGCATGGCATGGCATGGCATGGCATGGCATGGCGCAACTCAGATGTGCCATCTCTTCAGATCAAGACTCCACTGTCTACCTGCACCTCAAAGAGAAACCACACTCTTTTGAGGACATAGATGTGCATATTCTGGATTGAGAAGATAGATGGTTTGAAAGAGGAGTCATCTATGTTAAGGTAAAAAAAAAAAACCATCTCTAAACAGAGGAGGAGGCTTACGGCACCACGTGCAGTATCTCCCGCAGAAAATACCGTCGATTTGTCCTTTCCAAAGACACGAAATGACTGAGCCGAATAACCCAACGGAAAAAAAAAAGCAGCCTCAATTAGCCGTCAGGTGGCTCCAACACGTTTTGACAACTGACTGAAACCCTAACGGAGGAGTTTCCCCCGACTCTCCAAAGCATCCTAACGACCATCGTTTTGTATCCCTGCCATTTCTATCGCATCGCATGTACGGTTTTCCCTCGGAAGTCCGATGCTCACGTTTCAACTTTTTTTGTTCTTTGGACTATGCAGTGCTGTCTTTTCCTTTCTGTATCGCAATGAGATGGTCTGTCAACAAATACCGTACAAACTGAAAAATGGGGATTTGAATCTTGTCCAGTCTCTTACAATGCTAAAACAAAATAAAATTAAATTCAAAACTTTAGCCCTAGTTTACATCAGAACATCCCTCCGGAGTATACTGTTATATGAATAACATGACTTTAATTAGACGGAAACTCAAATGAAACGCCCCTAAATTGCGAGAGGACTCGGCATCGTTTGCACAATTGTCCCCAAAAATTGTTTTATCTGCATTGACCGTCTGTTGTCGTACTCGAGCGGCTCCGACGACCGCAGACAAATTCCTCGTGTGTTTTGGTACTTGCCAAATACAGATGATTCTGATTCTGAAATCAGACTATACTGCACAATTTTAGTTAGACACAATACTTGAAAAATCACAAGACAGTAGACAATGTCCACAGTTATTAAAATACACTAAACTGTAAATATTTGTCTCGTGCATAAAAAGGTCCTTAAAATCCAGAAATCAGCCTGAGCAGCGACAATGGAACGTGGTGGTTGTTTGTGCAGATTTATGCTCAACTCATATAGATTCCTTGTTTTCAGCATTTTATGGCGAGTTACTGGGTGACTATTCAATAAGTCTATTTTGCGTTCACTGCGGATAAGCATGTCCTTAATAGACATCGCGAATACATTTCTTTTGTCTTCATTTTTTAGTTTCACTCTGTCAATCTGCCTGTACACATTTACAAGGACGGGGGATAACTGCATTTTCATTCCGAAAGCTCGACCACTTCAGTCGGTGAGGAGTTGATGAGTCACTTGAGCCTTTTCAGATGTGAAAATGTATGGACATTCTAAATAACTTGTTTTATAAATAGCTACATACCGTATACACAGTAGATCGACGAAACGCAAGCAGATTCCTAATATTGTTGAAAATGCACTCATTTTCTTATGACATTTGAGATTGCTCTTATGATTTGAAACAAAGATTTGCAACAAGCTCGTAATAAAGAAATGCGAATATTTTCCCAAATGTAATTGGAATTATGTGCAGCCCAAAAAAATGACTTGTCCTTATTTACAGCTTATAAGGCCACAGATATACTGGTCCGGCCCGCTTCAGACCAAATTGAGGGAGTGTGACCCCCCCGAACTAAAATGAGTTTGAAACCCCTGGTTTAGAGCGACTTGAGTGGATTTTTCCTACATAACGTCCCATGAAGACGACAAAGAAAAATCATTTTCAAGACAAACTGGACATTGCGACAGTAAGTCGGACAATCCTTGTGCCTGGATGGCGTCAACGATTGATTGGCCACTTAAACAACTGCACCGCTGGCTCGGACCCGACACAGCTAGCGAGAGGATGGAGTTGAAATAATACGCATCTATATGGTGAATGCGATGTGTCTCATTGAGAGTTTTAAGGTTTTAGCCATATTATTTGATAAATCATGATCGTGAACTGCTATACTGAAGACTAGAAATTTCACGTCAGAACCAGAGTAGCACTTTTGTCTGCCATATTTGACTTGAGTGAGCCTGGTTTATTAAAATAGTAGGTAGGAATTGCCACCATTAAAGGCTCAAAGTGTCCAGCTTCATCTATTAAACTGGCTCTAAAAAGGACTCAAACAGCAATGTCGCATGTCTACCAGGCACTGCCGATCAAGCTGGCGTCTGGTGTCGTTTTACACAATTTTAAACAAAGACGTCATCATAATTTCGCCCGGTCGGCTCGCGACAGAGTTGAATGTTGGAATAGAAGCTAAACAGGGCTTCTCATCACTGTTTTGGTCACCAGTCACAATTGGAGTACGTTTTATCCATCCTAGTACATTCGTCAACCGGGTTCTTTGGTGGTGAGCAAACTTCCTCATATGTCAACTGGGTGGGGTGTCGAGTGGGGGTGGGGTTTTCTGATGGACCTTCTTCCCCATTGATGTACATCCGTCAAGGGGGGTGGAGTTGACGACGAAGCGAAGGCCCACGTCCGAAGTGCACCAGCTGCCACTGATCTACCTAAACTACAGAGCTTGACAGGATCCCTCACCGCTGGTGTCCACCACGGGTTCGGCGGTTGCTGCCTTGACAGGCACCGACCACCTTACGGCCACAGCTCTGGTCGTCCGCCTCAGCAATGGAGGCGCAAAACACGGTCCGCTCGGACTCAATGTCTCCCGCCTCCCCCGGGATGTGCGTGAAGTTCTGCCGGAGGTGGAGTTTAAAGTCCTTCTGACAGGGGATTCTGCCAGACCTTCCCAGCAGACCCTCACAACACGTTTGGGCCTGCAAGGTTGGACTGGCATCTTCCCCCACCATTGGAGCCAACACACCACCAGGTGGTGATCATTTGACAGCTCCGCCCATCTCGTCACCCGAGTGTCCGAGACATGCGGCCGCAAGTCCGATGACAGGACCACGAAGTCGATCAGGAGTCAAGCCAATGTGAATACCCACTTCCCACCCTATTACTGTGGTTACCAAGTCCCCAACTGCCAACCATTATCCCTGTATCCATGATCGTGTGTGGTGGGGTGTCGTGAATTAAAATTGGGGAAACTGGTTGGGGTGAGGTGAGACGGTCACAATGCAATGATGGCCCACAACCGTCACCCACACCCAGGCCAACCAGCTCCCCAAAGAATACGCAAATATATGTGGTGCATTAAAAATCTGCGGGGCAAAGGCAAGGCAGGCCAGAGAGCAGGCTGGAGTGCCGGAACACCTGGCTGATTGTCCTCCCCGGTCCGACACTGCCCTCCCCCCACTGATGGGTGTATGATGCATTAAAACTGAAGGACAAGCAGGGCAGAGACCAGCACAGATGTGCCAGGAACCGGCTTCCTCATGCCTTGTGCCAGCTCCCCAGGGGACCCTGACTGAGATGTAAATGTGCCCAATGTGCGAAATATGTACAGTGGGAGTAGTAAAAATGTGCTGAGTGTGTGAAGTAAGAGGCTAGACTCCTGCGGGCACGGCCCGACCGGTTGGCAGACCACAGAGAAAAGGGGAGCAGCCCCACCCCCATCGGCATTATCGCTGAGGAGTAAAAAAAATAATAATAATAATAAAAAGTCTTTGGAGTCTGAAACATGCTATTTTTGGTACAGTAACAGTTTTTTTTTTTGTCAAGCCGTTCGTCTTTGGCAACAGATTTGGAACTAGCAAGCACACTAATTCCTTGCAGCTCATGAAAGAGACTCACCTGTGATGAGTACTGTACGTCAACATGACCAACCACACCGGCGTGGTAAGTTTGGATAAAATGTGAAACTTTCAAACATTTTCAAGCTTTTTTTATATTTATTTACGCTAACTTTGTACTGCCCTGGGCGTTTTCAGCCACACACAAAAAAACTACAAAACCCTAATTTTGTACTGTACAGTAATATGTTTGCATATGGCCTCAAAAAAGTGCTTCAATGTAACAGACAATTGGCTATATCGGAAGACCCCCCGGCCTTATTCATCCGTTCTGTCGAGATTACACTGTATGCGCATGAATGATTGGGGTGGAAGAGGAAGAGTGAGGTACCGATAGCAATGAACTTTAATACGCAAGGTCAACCGTCCAGCGCAATGGTGAGTGAGGAAGGGAGGTAGAAAAAAAATGATCCTAGCATGTTGGAACATGTTGTGGAAACTGTCAGGTGTGTTGTGAGACAGAAGAGTGTCTGCTCAGATGAAGGGACGGCTTATAAGCTGTGATATACACTTCGGAGACAGTGGCGCTGAAGAGATGGCGGAGATGAAGATGTTGAGGTTCTCTTTAGGAATGACCAGGTTGGATAGGGTGAGAAATGAGCTCATCAGAGGGACAGCCGAGGTTCGATGTTTAGAGAGAGCAGACTTAAGATGGTTTGGGCATGTTCAGAGGAGTAATAGTGAAGATATGGGTGAAAGCCTGGAGAGGATGGAGCTGACAGGCAAGAGAAGGTTGACAGATGTAGTGAGGGAAGACACGAAGCACTTGATGTTAGAGAGGACACTGGCGGCGGGACAAGCCGAAACAATGCAATCATCTTTAGTTGGCGAGTCCTTCTGTTAATAGTGCAAAAGAAAAACATGAGTCATTGACCACCCCCCCAAAAATGATCATTCGTAGTACAATTCCCAAAATTCTCCACAGCCAAGTGGTTGTAACTGAGTGATGTGTGGACTATGACCATTTCTATCAATTGAGCAGTTGGCGTCCCTGCATTAGCGGCACGGAGAACGACTGGTAAGCACATCTGCCTCACAGTTCGATCTCCGCCCCCCCCCCCCCCCTGCGTGGAGTTAGCGTGTCCTCCCCGTGCCTGCGTGGCTTTTCTCCGGGCACTCCCCAAAACATGCATGCTAGGTTAAGTGAAAACTCTAAATTGCCCGTAGGTGTGAATGTGTGTGCAAATGGTCGTTAGCCTGAAGATAGCTGGCGTAGGCTCCACCACGCCCGCGACCCGTGTGAGGAGAAGCGGAACGGAAGATGGATGAATGGATGAATGGATGAATGAATGAATGAATGAATGAATGAATGTCCCTGCATTCGAATCTGGCTCTGGGAACAAGGAAGTAGTGACTTGCGCTGTTTTTTGATCATCATTCAGCTGGTGTGTGTGTGTGTGTGTGTGTGTGTGTGTCGGGGTGGGGGGGTGGCGAAGCTTCCTTTCGAGACAGACGATCCATGTTTCCTGTCATTGCCACGCAAAGTGGCACCGGCTTCCTCCACTTGGCCATAACGGCTAAAATTATGGGAGACCTCCAGATAGACGGACCGAGACCACTTGCGCACAGAACCTTGAACTCTTTTGTTTTTCGATGAAAACTTCCCCTTTTCTCATCTCGAGCCGCTTTGTGAGCTTTCTAACAGCTTGTCGGCTTGGAACACCGGTTTTGTCGATAAGTCGCTTTGAGTGGCATATTGGAATGCTTTCCCATTGTAATGATATTTGCTCTCCTCTCAGTGTGTCATCCACTATCAAAATGTCACAGGCAGATTTACAAGTGCATCAGCTGCCAAACAAAGCTTATTTTAGTTTGGGGCTTCGAGGCAGGCGAAAATCCATGTGCACTACAAATCAACGGGGGAAATTTATGGCTGCCACCTGGGGTTCGAAGAGTGCAAGCGACGAGCTTGCACACAAAAGACACAATGGTTGGATGGATTTCATCTGCGTCGATTCATTTTATCGTTATATCAATGCCTCATCCGGACATTTTGTCAAGGCCGCAATTGTCGTTTTGCCAAGAGACGACTTCTCACCTGATTTCTCCGCCCTTCCATTTACTTCGCGTCCAACGCAGACGTGGGCGTTGCCGTCTTATCGTTCCACTCCTGCTTCAACCGCAAATGTAAACCGGTTGCTTCTCCATCGGCGATTGGGCGAGCGAGCCTGTCGAGCCAAAACTTCAACCTACCCACAATTCAATGAGTGCCATCGAGCAGAAGCGTTTACGGCCATGGACATCTACCGTACATATCCTACATACCGTAGACAGTATTTGGCCATGGAAATATAAAAGTGAACGTTCTTGCTTTTACTTGCTTGCCCTGTCGATCAAAAATCAGATGTGGAACTTCCACCGACACACACGAAACAGCGTTCTTTCTTCCTGTGTGGAGAGGACACCTAGTTTGATGTTTTTGGGCATGTTGACACGTGACAATAATTCATTGTTGCCTCAATTAAAGAGAAGCTACAATCCAACAAATATACTGTAAGAAGGGTGTCGAACTCAATCGCACCCTCAAAAATAAATGCACAGCAATGTTGTTGGCAAACACTCCCAAAACATTTGTTTGCGATTGTTGCAGACAAAAATGCCTGCTTTTGCAGCAGAGACAAAAATTGCGGCGAAAGATGCAATCATTTCGACTTCTTTCATTAGCACCACAGGAACAAGGACATTTACAAATGACTTCGTCCCATCTTTTGTCCGTTTTTAGCCTAAAAAAAAGCTATGGGATTCAATGCTTTCAACAAAACGCGCTTTATTCGCAAAAGGCAATGTGTGCGTCGTGCGCAAAGAACAGCAAGAAATGTCAGATATCCTTCCTCATTCTCATTGATTATTTTTGCGATGTATGCCTTTCTCGAACTTTTGACAGCATTGCGACATATATTTTTTGTACTTCGCAATGGTTTTGGTTTCCTTTCTGCGACACTGCATTCCCTTTTTATCCGTTTTTTCCTTGCGTCAGTACCTCTGTAGTTTCGACCGGGGCCAGGCTTGTTCGGAGTTTGCAATTCAAATCGGCCACCGCGGAACTACACGGGGCAGGTGACGTGGGCTTAAAACATTCAGGAATGTTGGAACCACTTCAGAGGCCTCCCGTTGAATAATATTCAAAAAACACGCAGTGGGCGGAGACGGCCAAGTCAACCATACGGGACACACGCGTGGTCAATCCGTGAGTCGCGTGTGTCCCATATTGTGAGTTGGCTGCATGATGTATTGGTTCAAATAACAAATATTAAGGACATTTGCAAGTTAGTCTAAAATGTTATCCACATGAAGATTAAAACAGCCGGCTCAGAGAATCATTTCATACTTACTATGAATGATAGATAACATTCATGGGAGGTCTACTGCACATAAAATAGGGGGACTGTTCAAAACAATGGCATGATGTTCCAAAGTGTAATATTGGTCAAGTCAAATCGGTGCGGTGGCCAATGTATTTGTTGTTATGGATGCTGTGCCCCCCGTGCCCCCCCCCTCTTGCCATCCCACACTGAAAAAAAATAAATAACCAAGCTAACATTTGGTGGCGCGTCTGTGCCCAGCCAGGTTTCGGTCAAATAAAGAACAGTGAAATAAAACGTACATTTAAAAGTGCCATGTTGAGTATTATAGCTGATTTCCTGTGTTTTTCATGATATTGCGGTAAAGTCCAGCGTTTCTTTTCGTTTGGGTATGATTCTCTGTTGCTGTTTGTACTGCACCCTGTCGGTGGTGATAAGCGGAATGTGCATGTGTGAGCGGAGTAACAGCGTGTAGCGTGGCTGATGGCCTGTGAGGGGATGTCGTGCGTGTGGGAAGTTTAAACGAGGGTTAGCTGGAAGCGGAAATGACGGCGTGCTGGATGTCGGCAGCCGTGAGAGAGGGGGGGGGGGGGGGAGTGTCCTGCTCCAGGATTCCCAACAGAGGACGTCACTCTGGGTGGGGAATTAGTTAAGGGTCCACGAGAAACGACCACCGGACCAGCGCCATCCCCAATCGTCCCCGGCGACGTAGACGTGCCCGCGGGCGCGGCGGAATCATCTGCCGGGGCGGCGAATCTATTCTGCAGAACCGGCAATTCGCTGGTGGTTTTTTCCACGCGACACCACCTCGACCTCGACCTCGGTGACACCACGCCGTGGGGTTGAGCAGGATGGTCTTGGGCAGGTTCTTGGATTCCACGCAAGCGTGTCCTCCTCGGGGGCTCCCGAATCACTTTAAATTGCTCGACACCCTTTGCACAATTGTCACTGTACCAGATTATCGCACTATTAAGTGACTTCAAACTGCTCTAAGTTGCTCGAGGACTGCACTATTTGCACACCGGCATTGACTCTCCGTAGTGTGCCTTTAGGAAGTAAAAGTACATTTTAATCACGGTGGCCATCTGTTGTACTCGAGTTGGTCCAACTAAACTACCGGAGATGCATTGCTCGTGTGTTTTTGACATACTTGGCAAATAAAGTAGGGTTCTGATTCTGATGGGGGCTTGAGCCAATGTTGATGAGAGAGCACTGAAATAGCCGGCCAGGATGTCGTGAAATCAGCGACTCCTTTCTCCTGAGCTCATCTGAAAGACTGCATCTCAGCTCAGAGATAGTTTTGGTCGCTTTTTCCAGTCCATGCGGTCGATCATTATTGTGATCGACGGGCATTGTCATATACTAGCAGATCGGGACATCCCTACTTTAGACATAATCCAATTTCTTAAAACATACTTCAACACAAGTTTTAAGCACATTCTAAAGCTTAAAAAAAAAAAAAACAATGTCTGGAAAATACTGAATGTACGTATTGTGTACTGTGGCTTTTAAGCGGCCGGGCCTGGTGGGGTGCGCGAGTGTCTGGGTGGAAGCTGTGGCCGATAGCAGAATTAGCGTGAGTGTGTTTAATTGTTCTCCCGGCATCCAATAAACAGCTGAAAAGTGCATGTGCAACTGCAAGTAAATATACTGAAAAAAAGAAAACATTAACAAGCGATCCCTTTTTTAAAAAATGCAATACTGCAGGGATGTGAATGATGAATTGCAATGTAGTGGGCGAATACTGTATGGAAGACTGTAGCAAAAAAAAACAAAAAACAATAAAACATACATTCAGGAAATATGCACAAATGTACAAAGTATAGAGAATCCTTCATCAATAATGCAGTAATACTGATCAATAACAGAATTGTGCAAGCGATGAATACAATGACAGCGCTGCAGGGGAGGCTCAGAGTTCGAATTATTTGGATTAGACGGATGTAGATTTTCCGTGGACAGCCGAGGTTTTCGTAATATCTGTCAGAAAGTTGACACTTTGGGCTGGAAGTGACAGATGGAATGCAAAGACGAAAAGCATGAGGCCGGCCACGCACGCTGGGGCCATCTTGATTGCTTAGCTAGTCAGCTATCTGAAGGCCATTAGAAGCTGCGGAATTAACACGGGTCACGTGTCGGACGGCCCGTCCGGATCTCTTTGCGGTGAACGACGGGAGCCGGAGCCGGTTGTCTTTTTTCTGTTAAAGCTGCATGTGATTGATCAAGATGTCTGCCAGCATCTGTGTGTCCACACTAAGGGTGAAGGGGGAAGGGGGAAGGGGGAGGTCACAGACACGCAGCCTTGAGGAGCCACCCCAAAGATCCGGCCTTTATAAAGAACCTCCCTTCAAGGGGGGGGGGGGGGGGGGGGGGTTACAGACACGCAGCAGTCGGCACACAAACTGGAGTGCGAGAGAGCATTGCTATACAGTGAGAAACTATACGCAGCTAAGGCAAAAAAAAAATAATATGAAGTCAAATGCGGACACATTTTTAACTGTCATAGCTAGTTTGAGGGCTGAGTACAGACTTTGCAAAATCTAAATAGCATATCGAGCAGGGTCCAGAAACAAGCTGAATGACGCATACGTGTACGGTGTTGCAAGGAAACCTGCAAGTGCGTCTACGACAATAGTTCAACAACACACAAAAATGCCGCACTTCTTGGGACGGTCCTTCGTGTTTGTATTTCATAGTTTACGTTTTGTAGCGCTCCGAGTATGTAAATCAATAACAAATTATAATACATATTGCACAGTTTTTTTTTGTATTAGTAATTATTTGTACACATAATTTTAGAATCAATTACTTTATTACTTTAGAGCCTGCTTTTTGGGGAGCTGAACCGAAAGGACCTGCTTAAAAAAAAAAAAAAGTGTCATTCGTCCAACTAAATGACACATTATTAAAGACGCTCCAAATTTTTAAGAGATAAATTTGTCTTATTGAGACTTTTTTTTTTTGAAATTCTTTTTTACATAATCTTAAAAGCCATACCAATTAATTACCATTGAAGCACCACCTATACGGTGTACATGTGTCTAAACCTGTACAGGTGACCAAAAAGAAACTACAAATTCCAAATTTGGTTGACTGCCACAAAACATGCACATTTCAAGAAGCTGACACCAGACCTCAATATTTACATTACTGCAAGAAGGATGAAATAAATGTTTCTTTTTAAAGATGGCAGTCGATCGAGGCCCTCAATTTAAATTCCTTTGGGGGGTTCATGCGATTCCTCAACAATGACGTGAAAACCCAATCACCCAATGCCACCCGCTATGACGGGGAATCCTCTACCGTCGACCGTGATCCCTCGGAGCAATGAATGACGTCATCGATCGGCTCGGCACAAGACATTTACTCTGCGTCGGCATCGTGTACGCTGTGTGAATCCAAAAGCGAGTTTATTTTTAGCCTTGTTGCGCGTCTTTGGATGTACATGCACTCCTGTCAATTTCTGACAGCCAATAAAGTCATTTTAAAAAAAAAAAAAAGAAGATATGTTGGCAGTGTTGGACAGACAACACGTCATGCCCGGATCAGACTACAAGACAAATTTGCTCTTTCACACTTGCACTATGTCAGACCACTGCAATCAAATCTTATTCCGATACCACCGCATCCCGTCTTTAACGATCACTGGGCTTCATCTGCTCAACTCCAAGGTGACCGAGGCCACGACAACAACAATGGATGGCGTCATGTGTATTATAAGAACAAAATGAGGAAAAACGTGTGCTGGTGGTCAGCGGTGCTCAGGAGAGGACGTTCGTTCAAGGCTCGCTTGAGGTACGTTCACGTACTTTGAATACGATACGGCTCGCAAGCAGGCAACAAAACCTTACGTAGCCTAGCAAGCTAGTGCTAGCACCAACGGTGGTGCCGGCGTTCGGTCGAATCATGCTCTCAGGTTTCGCTGTGTATGAAGTTAATTACAATAAAGTAATTTAATGACAGTACCTTAGCACCCATTACATTATGTTGTAATGTTGGTTTGACCTGACAAGATATTTTTGAAGAAACTCAGTATACAGTACACAAGTATATACAGTAAATGAACAAGTCATTTAAATAGACACATTGCTCCATCTTGTTATGGGATCGGCGATCGTTTTTTTTAAACTGGCTGATCGCGTAAAGCCTACTTACGAGTGCCCCGACCAACACGTTTTTCAAATTCACTTTCAGCCCTTTATTGAACAGGACAAATAGTCACTGCGATTGGCTGGCAACCAGTTCGCCCGAACATAGCTGGGATTGGCTCCGGCACGCCGGCGGACCCTCGTGAGGAGAAGCGATACAGAAAATGGATGGATGGACATATAGTCAAACTCTCAATTAGCTGCTGTAGGCATACCTCAAAATCACTAATCAAGGAGAAGAATTAACCGAAGCTGAAGACTGTAAAAGCCATGCACGGATGAACAGAGGTGAGTTACAATGTTCCATCTTCAAATAGTAGAGGAGATGACATTTGAGAAATAACCACGAGAGGATACAGACGCTTTGTGAAACGGAGGCCAAGTTGACCGAGTTGAATAGAACTGAGAAGTAGACGGAAAGAAGAAACGTAAAACAGTGTCAAACTGAGATAAGAGGCCGGGGGATTGATGAGCATGAAAGAAGGAGCGAGGTCAAACTGCAAGGGAGAGAAAATACGCAAGGCGCTATGCATAGTAAACGGAAATTCCAATGTTGTCTTTTTCGACATGGTCGAGAAGAAAGCATACGGTCGGTGTCCGAAATGAACTCTTTGACTCGTGCCCAAGTTGGCCGCTTGATGGAAAAAAATAATACAAAATCCACCAGCCAAGCGTATTTTTTTACCGGCCAAAATATTACGTCATTTTACATCGGGCTGCACAATATATCGGAACAAATATTGTCATTGCAAAAATGGTCCGACTCGATACTAACTTTTGCACTGGCCAGCACATGATTTGGTCGCGCTCTTTGGTCGCACCCCATGATATGTGTGTGTGTGTGTGTGTGTGTATATATATAGACAAAAGAGGAGAACGCTTAATAGAACTTGTTGAACAAGACACAGATCTGTCAACACACAACGATGAAATTGTAAACGGGATTGTTCAAACTGCACACAAAGAGAAAGAGGACAACATCCAGAATATCTAAAGGTCCTCTCGACTTCATGAAAAAGCGGCGAGAAATGAAGAAAAGGGGCAGCATTATCAACAACATTGAACATGTTGAACTGTGCGAGACCATTTGGAAAAAGATACGAGAAGAATTGAGAACTTACAACGTTCGGCTTGTTCAGAAAACACTTGAAGCTGGACATGGAATAAAAAAAACATAAAACGTGCATTAATTCGCCACAAGAATTTTTGGTTTGAAAATGGAAGATGGAACAATGTCACAGCCGCGAGTTCAAGAATTTGGAAAAGAAAAGCTTGTGGTCTGGATGGAATTTCTGTGGAAATGCTTCAAGCAGGAGGGAAGCAACTTCATAAGATCCTTGTGAAAGTATTTCAACGCTGCTTGGACTTGCAAGAAGTGCCGGCGACATGGAAAGACGCAGAAATCATTTTGCTACAAAAATCAGGCGACAAAAGGGACCGAAGTAATTCTCGCCCAATGAGCCTGCTCGCAACCATTTATAAAGGCTTTGGAAAAGCGAATTGTAATCAAGCTCAGTGAAGCACAAGCGGCTTTTCGTAGCGGTTTTAATACTATGGACCACATACAGACAGTTCAACAAATAATCCAACGACACGAGTACGAAATGCCTCTGTGTGTAGACTTGATCGACTATGAAAAAGCGTTTGACTCAGTCGCCACCACTTCGATATGCAGGCGCTAGTAAAGCAAGGGATAGAGCCGATCTATATCAACATTCTACAATCAATATACAACGATTCTTCAGGTTCAATACGAAGTGATGATGAAAGAGTGTGAATAAGTCTGGGAAAAGGGGTCAGGCATGGCGACACACTGGCTCCGAAGCGATTTACAGCTTGCCTTGAAGAAATATTTAAAAAGCTCAATTGGGAAAAAGAAGGACGAAAAATGAACGGCGCTTATTTCAGCCATCTTCGTTTTGCAGACGACATCATTTTATTGTCCGACGATGCTGAACAACCACAGCGTCGTATTCCGGAATTAGAGTTAGAAAGCCGTCGCTCAGGTCTGAAAATGAACAAAATGATATCAAAATGGAGGACTATGTCCTAGACGCCGTCGACAACTACATCGATTTAGGCCAACTTGTAACAATGGATGGAAATACAAGCACTGAAGTTGAACGCCGAATAAAACTCGCCCGGCAGGCTTATGGAAGGCTTTGTGTTATATTCAAGAACAATCTTCCCATTTGCTTGAAAAGAAAAATATTTTACCAGTCCTCACTTACGGGAGTGAAACTTGGACTACGAATGCCGAAGTTATACAAAGACTACGTGGAACCCAAAGGAACACGGAACGCCAAATGTTGAAAATAAGCATTCGCGACAAGAAAAGATGCAGTCGGATAAGACGGCAGACGCGAGTTCCCGACCGTCATTGGAAAATTAAAAAGCCTTAAATGGAAATGGGCTGGCCACGTTGCGCGAAGAGCTGACGAGAGGTGGACCGCAGAAACTATCAATTCCATACCACTGGACACGAAGCGACCACGGCCGAGACCCAAAAGTAGATGGATAGATGAAATCCTTGAACACACCGGCAACACATTGCAAAATGTCCTAGCAGTTGCAAACGTGAAGAAGAGGCCTTCATGATGATGATGATGATGATGATATATATATATATATATAGGATATAAGACATACAAATACCATATAGGATATACCAAGGTCATGAAAAAGGTGCCCAAATAAATGTAATAACTTTGCAGGAGGGTCTGGGGGGATCCCCCGGGTCCCGCAGAAAATCCTTTTGATTTGAACATAAATGAAGCACTCTGGAAGACTCTGAAGAGTACAATAAGGCAAAATAATCCAATTTTCTTCACGCATAAAAACATGTATTTATACCGCTCGAGTTCATGTTGATTTGCCTCATTTCTTTGCTCTTTTGTTTCAGCCTCCAACTTGAGCCAGGCCCACCTGCAGCTGCAGCTGATGCCTGCTTCAAGCTGTGCCGCATGAACAGCATCCTCCTCTTTAAGCGCTCTCCTTCTGGAAGAGAACGGACTCAAATCACTTCCTTTTTCATTATTACCAACTTCAAAGGCTCCTCCCAAATGCATCCTCCAGGAAAAGATGAAGTACAATATCTTTCTGTTTTGATTGGCCAGTTCTGAATTTGAAGTGAGTTCATTTTGTGTTGTGACATAATCCTTAACATCATTTAACATTAACAGCCGTAAACTCATGTATTATTAACTAACCCTAAGAGCTCCAAATTGTTACGAATTTAGCTCCACCAATTTGCACCATTTCAACTTCTGCGTGTTCCGCTCATTCAAGCCAACCTGTGAACCACTCCCATTCCCCAAATTTCACAAAATTTCAAATTCAAAGTTTTTTAAGTTTTAGCTCCAGTTTCCTTATTTCTCAACAGACATTCAACAAAACAAGTTTCACATCCTTCCCATTTAAAATGAGAAATATTCAGCTCCTTCTATTCACCGTGGGATTGATTTTCAACATTCCCAAAAAATTCCTCATTCCCACCAAAATATTCCTCCTTTTTGACCCACAAAATTGGCCTATTATGACATATTGTACATTGTTCCTTCCTCCTTCCGCATTTCTCCACCAATCTCATCTATTACAACTACAAAATATTTTCCATCTTCCAAAAATGTCCTTGTCTCAAATTTCATTATTTTCGCCAAACGTTTCACAAAATTCCCATCATATGACAGATAACCCTAACCCGTTCCCTCCTCCTCCGACATTTATGGACCGATACATGTGCACGTGTATACATACACATTTCTTAATTTCACATGTGTGCTTGTGTCCACGTCCTTGACTGACTCCGCATTACCCGTTACCGCTCGGAGAAACAGATGCTAGCGAACGCTAGCCCCGTGAGGACAAACGGTTCAAATCACTCATGAGTCCGTTCGCTGAATAATCCGTCGTTCCTTGAGCGAACCAATCGCTCATCGTACTAGTTTGCAGTGAACTTCGCTCATGGCACGACGGTTTACCGCATACGTACTTGCACGTCCCTCCTTGGCGGATCGCCGCCTGCGCGCTGGCTGCTCATTGGTCATTCGCCAAAGATTCAGAAGTGAGCGACAGAACACCACAGCAGTTGCCTTTCCGCTCCCGCCGCCGGCCAAACTCAAAGAAGGAATGATTTCAGAAACTGATTCGGTTCAGTACGTTCGCGAACTAAACAACACTATGCTCGACCCCTGCCCCCTGGCCTCGTATCTCGTCACGTTTTGATTTCATGGTTAGTTTTCAAGTCAATTCCAACTGATGGTGGCAATGTACAGCTTGAAGCCTCTTTTTTTTTTTTTTTTTTTAAATCATTTTTACAAATGATATCAGCCAAATTGCTGTACTGGTATTCATTATTTAAAGCTGTAGTATATAACTTATGGCGCCCCCCTAAGCCCGAATTCTGCATTACAACAAAAGAACAGCGCCGTCGCTTCAATATGACGCAGGCAATGTGTGTAATGTCCCTTATGTGATTCTACTACACGTTTTCTATGTTTTGAAGGAAACGTGCGCCATCATTTCTTTGCTGTCATTTGCAGCGCATCACCAACCGGGCCAGCGCTGGAAATGAATAGGGCATTCACTAAATGGCAAAAAATCAAATACAGCAAGATGTTCGAGGAGCTGAATGGCTTCATCACCATTGTCTCATCTCCTCTTGGGTGAAAATGACTTTTTCTTTGAAATGGGGGGGGGGGGGGAATTGTTGTGGATTATAGCTTTCAGTAAAGGTACCGATACTTGTAGGCCATTCCCTTACTTAAGTAAAAGTTCAAAAGTACACACTTGTAAATGTACTTCAGTGGAAAAAGCACAAAGTAAGTTGACATTTTTCAAGCCAATAATAAAATACATACACATACTGCACGTGCCATTATCGCGATGATGATAATTATTTGGTATATTGTGCAGCCCTATGTAAAATAATTTACTATTTTGGCCTGGGAAAAAATATTTTCCAGGCATTTTTTTTTTTTTTTTTTTTTTAAATTGAATTTCGTTTCGGACACTGGATTTAATGAGTGGTGAGGACAATTTATATACAGTTTGAAGGGCAACACGTGTAAATTGTGCAATTCACATGACTGTTATGAAGCTGTTTATGTCTTTATCCTATTGCAATTGGCCACCCCCAATTCCTCTGTCAATAAGGATTGCATTTACTATGAAAGCTTAAAATTTGAACCAATAACCTTTTGCAAATAGGGCTTAAAGCGGCATTAGAAAATGCTAAATGAGATTGTTTTTTTTTTTCCCATTTGCCCACGTGTCTTTACCCTTATTGATGAAATGAATATGAAAGTGACCCAATCGAACATATTTTCAATGACTATGTGATTAGAAACACTCAAGCATCACTTCAGATTCGTCCAGTTTTTACAACACGTAAACTCCTCATTGGCGAAACTGCAACACAGATGTCTTGTAAACGTTACGTGTCGTAAATGACGGGCCAGGAGTCATTTCGTACCCTTTCCAAGCTCTTCAATGGGCCCCCGTTGAATTTTGCAGTAGTTGCTCAAAGAAAACCTATTTCTCTCAATTGTAAGATTGACAAAGCATGAGGACATTTGGTGACGTGGGTAAGCGTTACTTTGGGGGTGAGTTACTGAGGTGTTGGCGTCAGCACGATCGCTTCGCTGACCGAATGTACTCGTGGGTTTCGCACACAAAGTCATCTGTCCTTCTCAGAGGCCGCCCAATAGCATGGCGGCGTGTCTGCGGCGCTCTAGTTACAGAATGCCTTCAATCCGTCTTCACCCATCTATTTATCTCTCATCTTTCAACGACCCCCCCGCCTCCTCGTCGTCGCCTCTCCGTGCTCTGATGTCGCGAATTCAGATATCAGGTTTCCTGAGAGCACGCGTGAAGATGAGTTTCGGGGAGTTGGCTATACACTTGGATTTGAATGGCGACGGGAAGACACAAGATGGAGAAAAGAAGAGGGACATCTAGGTTAAAAAACATGCATGAATGGCTTCGCTGCCTAATTCCTGTGACTACAAGCCAACCGCGCCAGTCACAGAATTGCCGTGTCTGTTTTTCTGACGAACTGCTATATCTGCATTTGGATTCTTTGCGACGAGACACCTCAGCGCGCCATGTCCGGCTCCTTCAAAAAGGGGGCGAAACTGTTCCGATACACATTTTAATTCCAAAATTCAGACCTAAATGGCTCACAATTCCTCTCAATTTGGTATTTAAAATTACAAACATTTGAATTTGACATCATTAGCTCTGTTAAATAAAAGAGCTGAAGTAAATCTTGTTTCAAGTATCAATGCTTCAAACTGTCAGTCAATAGACACAAATATCGAAAACATTGTCTACCACGTTGGATAATTGTGTACATTTATAGCACTTTTTCTTCTCCTGGCACGTTTAGCTCGGTCTCATCCGTTTCGAGAACTCATTTCGTCTGTGCCGTTTGACAAAATATGATATGATATACCTCACAAATGCTGACTCCTTTGCCCTGTAAGGATTCACATAACCTGAGCAGCACAATTCATCAGATATTAATAATCTGCTTTCACGTGTCTGATCCAAAGAGTGCGTTTACACGTGTTTAGGATTTATAGGAAGAATGTGGACAACTGAGAATATACCACACAAAAATAACATATATATATATATTTTTTTTTTTGGGATGCTTGTACATTTATTGAGCAATGCCGCCTTAAAGTTTGAAAAGCAGACAAATTTCTTGGAACACATTATTTCATTTTGCATACAAGTGTAAGGATTATGAAAAGGCTGTCCAATGAATTGGCACAATTACCTAAATACGACTAAAATATACATAAGCTTAATTGAGTTTCAAGACAAGGCAAATGAAGGTCATGTGCTAGGACACGCCTTTTTCTTTCTGATTGGGTTTTTTTTTTTTTCTTTTTTTGGGGGGGGGGAAAGTTCTTGACTATACTAGTTATCTTTTGCCAGATAATGTCAAACTAAGCCAAAAAAATAAATGTGTCAACATTGTGACTTAAATGAGACGTTGTTTATGTTGGACCGCAGAAGGCGAATGCCCACCGCGCATTCTGCTTCATCGAAAGCCGAAGCGCGACATTCGAGTAAATAAATCTACGCGGCAATCGCTGTGTCAGGAGTCAATATGCCCCCCCAAGCCCCCCCCCCCAGCACCGCACACATTCAACAAAACTTGATTGAACAGGCAAAAATCAAATTGATTTCCGTGTACCTTGAGCAAGTCACTTCTCCTTTGGATGCATTAAGTGTCACTGGGCACCAATTCCACCAAAGAAAAGCACACACTAGTGTGGCAATAACACAATAAGTCCTTCGATACGGGTGTCCCCCACCCCCCCCCCCCCAAAAAAAAAAAAAAAATGGCTAATGTTGAAATTGTTGCTATTGGGATTGGTGAAGCCCCACCGACTTGGGAATTGTCCGTTGGATTCCGGTTGTTCTTTCTGTCAGCGAAGAGAGTATTCCGAGGCGGTTTCCCGCTCCCGCTCCCGCTCAATCAAACATCCGCTCTGCTTGAATGACTTCCTCGGAGTTTTGCCCATATTCCAAGTCTGTCTGGATGGTTCCAGGTGAGCGTGTGGCTTTGACGGAGGGGGGCTCGCGCGCGACCCCGGACCCGCCGCCGTAGACAAGCTCCGCTCGCAGCTCTGCCTTCTTGCCTTCCTTGCTTTCTTTCTTTCCTTCTTTCCTTCTTTCTTTTTTTCTTTTTTTTGTTGTCGTTGCTCTGCCTTGCTTGAAGCAACCAACCGCATTCGTTGTTTGGAAATCCCGTCGACGCTTTACCAAAACGTCTTCCGGTGTGTACTTTCAAAATAAAATGTCTCCGTGTATTCCCCGGGGAGCACTTAAACTTTGAAGGCGAAGAAAAGGCTCATTTCCTGTCGAATTCGGTCTTTCCTGCGTTCGAAGCTCGTCGGGTGTGGAACGGGCTGGGCGGTTTCGACCTCAAATTACAAAAGCCAGCCAGCAGCCCCATCTTCTGGAGTCCAAGAGCATCAATAATAATCGTACAGTAATGGCTACTAAATGCTGCGTGGTATATCATTTTGTGGAATCATATTTTCTGGTCACAGTATGAATCCAATCAATACATAATCTGGGTTTCTGGGGGTATTAGATTCTGGCTGCGCATTTTCTTTCCGTACCAGCAATTTAAAAGACTGCGCTGCAGTGGTTCTCAAACGCTTTCCCCCCAAAATACTGAGCCTTTCAAGTACCCACATCACGACCAGAAATACTGCAGCATACTAGGCCTAAGTATTCAAAAAACTATCAACTTTATATTTAATATTATTGTAAGATGCCGGCGCAGCGGCTGACCGGTTAGCACATCTGCCTCACAGTTCTGAGGGCCGGGGTTCAATGTTCTCCCCGTGCCGGTGTGGCTTTTCTCCGGGCACTCCGGTTTCCTCCCACATCCCCAAAACATGCGTGGTAGGTTGATTGAAGACTCAAAATGTCCAGTAGGTGTGAATGTGAGTGCGAATGGTTGTTTGTTTGTATGTGCCCTGCGATTGGCTGGCGACCGGTTCAGGGTGTACCCCGCCTCCCGCCCGAAGATAGCTGGGATAGGCTCCAGCACGCCCCCCGCCCCGCATGAGGAGAATCGGCTCAGAAAATGGATTATTGTAAGACTGTAACATTAACACTGTGCAAATGGATGGTCTGCGGATGATGCCGTCAACATGGGACTGCACTTCATCCTAGGGCACCTCGACAGTGCGGGGACCTACGCGAGGTTCCTGTTTGTGGACTTCAGCTCAGCGTTCGACACCATCATCCCTGAACTCCTTTACAGCAGGTGAGGCTGGGGGAGGCCACCGCATCCACACGCAGCATCAGCACTGGGGCGCCCCAAGGTTGTGTCCTCTCTCCGCTGCTCTTCTCTCTCGACACGAACGACTGCACCTCAACGCACCCGGCTGTCAAACTCCTGAAGTTTGCAGATGACACCGCTGGCATCGGCCTCATCAAAGACGGTGACGAGTCTGCGTATCGACAGGAAGCGGAGCGGCCGGAGCTGCGCTGCGGCCGACACAACCTGGAGCTGAACACGCTCAAGACTGTCGAGAGGATCGTGGACTTCAGGAGGCATCCTTCGCCACAGCTGCCCCTCACGTTGTCCAGCTGCCTTGTGTCAACCGTCGAGACCTTCAAGTTCCTGGGAATTACAGTCTCTCAGGACCTGAAGTGGGCGACCAACATCAACTCCGTCCTCAAAAAGGCCCAGCAGAGGATGTACTTCCTGCGGCTTCTGAGAAAGCTGCTGAGGCAGTTCTACACAGAGGTCATCGAATCAGTCCTGTGTTCTTCCATCACAGTCTGGTTTGGTGCTGCTACCAAAAAGGACAAACTCCGGCTGCAACGGACAATCAAAACTGCTGAAAGGATTGTCGGTACCCCCCTACCCACCCTTGAGGACTTGCACGCTACCAGAACTAAGACAAGAGCTTGCAAAATCCTCTCAGACCCTCCACATCCCATTCACCGGCTCTTCCGGCTCCTTCCCTCAGGTAGGCGCTACCGATCAATGCAAACTAGAACTAGTAGACATTCCGACAGCTTCTTCCCTCTTGCGATCAACTTCTTAAACAGCTAACCTACAATTCCATTACAACATGCTGGCAATTTTTTGACTTTTTTGACCAATTCTACATTACTGGTGCACTCACTGTCGTAGTCTCGCCACGCTGCACTATTTGCATATCTGTTGTTGACCAATAGTGGCCACTCATGCCAGAGTCGCATCTGCTCCATTTGCACACTGACTGAGGAGTATCTGCAACATTTGCACAATCAACATTGTCCCAGATTATTGCACATTTTTAAAAAATGTAATGCTGGGCACAGTTTGAGCTCATTGAGCTGATAAATCAATTCAAGTAAAATATTTTGCACATAAGAACAAAAAAAAACAAAAAACAGTACCTAAATAAATGTTTATAAACATTTTTTTTGAAAATGTTAAATTCAACTATATTTAGTTAACAAATATACTGTGCTGGATTATAAAAAAAAGTTTAAGCCGGTATAACATGATGCAGTTTGAGCATTTTATTCAGTGGTTCCTTGCGTACCACTGGAGGAAGATCGCGTACAACAAGTTGCACTTGTGCCGCACTTTAAGAATCGCTGCTCTGAAAAAATAATGTCAAAAAGAGGAATGGCCGGAAGTGCGTCGGACGCGCCGTCGTCATTTGTTGCCGGACGTGTGTCGGGAGTGACGTCGTCGTCCGTTGCTGGAAGTGCCAGAAGTTCCGTCATTGTTTGTTGCCGGAAGTAGATCGGAAGTGACGTCATCACCCGTTGCTGGAAGTGTGTCGGGAGTGACGTCATTGTTTGTTGCCGGAAGTAGATCGGAAGTGACCCCCCGCCCCAAGCGGGTCCCCTCCCCCCACACTTCCAGTCACAGCCAGTCAACACTGAAACCTTTCCATGCTCATCAACTCACAAGCGTTGGTGCTTTTGTTAGCTTCAATGATTTCCAGCATATCCATGACTATGCTGCATTTCAACCACTTTTCAACAGTACAGTACTTTTCTTACATTATTTAAACAAAACAGATGAAGTTTATAGTACGTCATTTTCAACCCAAATCGATATATTGACAACATTACTCAGTCGGATTCTCCGAATTACCGTGGCATGATACATTATATTGTAATAGAAAATACTCGATTACTTTTTAAAGGAGGTATTTCTCTACTTTGTCTCGAGTCATCGTTTGACTTTAGTAACATTCGATCGCGGGTTTCTTCAGATCGATTAATTGCTACATGGTGACGTCATCAGCGAAATATTCCCACCACGCACGACTTCTCCTGTTTCGTTCTCACAGTACGATTGTGCTCGTATCAAGTTGTTGCTTTCTAAACGTGTTCAAAAACAACAGCCAAGAAAAACATTAAGATCAACATGTTGTGATGGTATTCCTCTTAAAAAACCGGCAAATATCATATTCTTCAATTTGCAAATAAACCAAATGCTTGTTAATTCGTAGCATATGCGCATGCGCAGTCTTTAACCGAACACACTGCTGACACGATATGGAGACATTTATTTTCACGTTCTTTTGTTACTTTCAATGCATATATCTGCACAATGTCATATACATTCATCCTGAAGCAATTCTTCTGCTCACTTTACTCCAGTCCGATATTCTTTTCATCCTTGCAGTCTCTGTTCTTACAATCATAAATACAGTGACTTCAATTCTCTGGAGACCTCCAGGCTTCATTTCTGAGTACAATGGGTGCGTGCGTGCGTGCGGGCGGGCGGGCGTCCCTCCCTTAGGATGAAAGAGAAGTCATAAGACTTTCATACATAAGCTTCGGGAAATTCCAAGGTCTCCGACCCCCCCCCCCCCCCCCCCCACATGCATACGTTACAGTCAATATATTTCCAAGCTACTTCAAAAACCTAACTAACCTAACAACTTAAGTAGATTTTTTAATTTATTATCAACATCAATATCATGTTTCAAAATGAGTAAGGTAATACAGTAGTTATAAATCGTCAATTTAGCCTTAACCTAAACGTAACAGATGTATGATCAAAACGTTGTATTATGTTCTGGATGAAAAATAAATCAAATCAAACTCAATCAGTAATGAACAGTTTACCTTTCGTTTTGAACGCAGACTGTAGAGCAACAAATGAGTGGTTGAATCATCGTATTTATTAGCACACATACGCTGACTGACTAACATCCCTGATTCGAGGTTTTAAGGGTTTTGACAGGATTGAACTTCTAAAATCAGTATTTTATCAAATTCAACTTCCATATTTCCTGCATCTGCCGAGTATTAGCCACACAATGTTTAGTTCATCATTTCGAGAATACAGACGCGTCGTATTATCAGTAATGCGATCGTGACACATCTGCCGTCTTACCAACATCCACGATTGAAGTTTTTCAGAGATATTTCCGCCTCGACTTTAAAAACGACGGTATTTTCTGCACAGTCCGTCGTTGATTGTTTTTGACTTCCATACAGCTAGTGTACGTTGTGTATGTGCATGCTCAGCTCGAAAAACCTTTGCCGTCTCTTTAAGAGTACAACAATGTTCGTAAACATTTGAAATATGATCAAAGTATTTAGACATCATAGTTTTGGGGACATTTTTGGTTGAAACTATCAATACATTGATACCTTGAGAGATGAATGACCTGACTTACAAGTTTTTCAAGATACGAACCGATGTCCGGGCTATTTTATGGCATGACTTCTACACAAAAAATGGAGATAAGACGACATGATGATGACAGTGATTACAAAAACCGGTGGTTTGGCAGATACGAAACAATTCTTCTTCTTCTTCTTCTTCAAAAAAAAAAAAAAAGGCTTCGAGAGTTTTATTAGCACTCTCATTTGAAGTGTACTGTGACACTAAACATGTATTACATGTTGAGTGTGTAAAACAACCACGGAGCTTTGTCTTACGAAAGAAGACGAGGTTGTTGCTGTCAAACTAAGCAAAATGCCACAGACAGGCTAACCGATTGAGTCTGTATATGAATATGAAGGTGTATGATAAACTGTATAGCACGAGCCAGAATACTCAACCTTTCAAGTACTTATTTGGAAGACTACTTTTTACTTTGACTTGAATCATATTATCCTAAGTATGAGCATGCACGCCTACATCAGTAGTCTACTTTTTAAGTATTTTTTTTTTTTTTACTGCTTAACCTACCACTACACATGCACATGCCATAAATTCTATATCTAAGGACATTTAGAGGAAATATTGGAAGTGTATCCTCATCACACTGCTTTGCGTTGTGAGTAGGTGAAAGCAATTCGCCCGGCCATCCTGACATGAGTTGTTGTTTGGGTGTACTCTAGCGTGAGGTCCACTTCTCAACGGCCGTGGAGATTCACGTAACGAGGGTGCGGCGCTCTGCCGCTGTCGGATCCCGCAAAGGACCATGGGAAGAGATGGGGCGGGACCGCAAACGCTTGAGGCCACGCTTTAAGTTCACCCAAAAGCTGACGGAATGGCAGAACGTTATTTAGTAGCGTGATGTCACGCGAGTCAGGGGCCTCGCCAGGGTCGAGTCGGACGATTAGGACGGCACAAGAGGGGTTTAGGGATTGCGCAACCGGCAGTAATAAGCTTGGGGTGTCTCAAGTCTCCCCTGTTTAACTGTGAGGCCTGCAGATAAGCCGGTTGCGGCCTCCGGGTCATCAAATTCTTGAGACAATGCTTGGCAGAGGGCCGGGTAATCGGCCAGCACATGAGCCGGTTGTCGTTCAATTAAGCTCCTGCCTTCTCGGCTATCTGATAAGCTACAGTTAAGGGTGGAGGGAGAGTCGGGAGTGAGCCAAAAAGTTGAGGCCGCCACCCGTGAGGAAGCAGCACGGCCGTCCCTGAAGGTGGATTCTGGCCCGAAGGTAGGAGATGTTTTATCGGGCTCTGTGACAGTTTTGGCGAGGGAGGCCCCCAGGCTGTCTGTAGCAGGGGCCGGAGCACTGGGATGAGTCAGAGGGTCGGCGGACAGCTGTCGAGCTAATTGTAGCTCACGCCTGACATGGGCTAACGCATCCTCTTGGTCCCGGAGCTGTTGCTAGAGGCGGGACAGCTCCGTCTTCCTGATTGCCATCTGTGTCTTGAGCCCATAGGACTATTCCATCTCTTTGGAGCATTCTGCTTTGAGTGTTTCGGTGCGTTCGGTGAGCTGCTGGATGTCATCGGAAGCTTGTCGCAGCACAATAGTTGCTCGCTGATGTTCGGCCTGTAATTCAAGCACTTGGTCGGCTAATTCTACCAATTTAGCCTTTAAGTGGGCAATCTCGGCATAAGCGTCTTGTAGCTGGTTATGCTGACCTCTGGAAGTTAGTTCGCTCGAGGTAGGGGCTTGGGTTGGTTTATCATCGTCATAGTTTAATTCGCCGTTGTCTTTCGACGGCCACTGTGCAGCCTCTGCATCATCGCATTGCATTTCAACGTCAAGGAGTTCAGCCAAGTTTAAGCGCCTGGTGGTGTCTTTTAATTGTGCAGTTAACTGGACTTGTTTATGCTGTTCAGTTCACCAGAGCGTCCTCGCGGTCGCTCCATTTGAGTTGGGCCACCAAGTTCAGCTTCATGCAGCCAAGCGCTCGAGCGAGATTTCAATCTTTAAAGGTTTTGTGCTCGGCTTCACTCATAAGTAGTGCGATGTTATCAGAATCAGAATCAGAATCATCTTTATTTGCCAAGTATGTCCAAAAAACCCACAAGGAATTTGTCTCCGGTAATTGGAGCCGCTCTAGTACGACAACAGACAGTCAATTGACAGAGAACACTTTTGAAACATAAAGACATTGAGAAAAACAGTCACTGAGCAATAAAGGGTTGCTAGTTATCTGGTAATACACTTGTTTTTTGTTTGACAATTGTGCAAAAAGAGTCCTCTAGCACTTAGAGCAGTTTGAATGACTAATATTGCAATAGACCGGTGCAATGACCATTGTGCAAAGGGCGCCGAGACTTCAAGCGAGTAGTGCGATAATCTGGGACAATGTTGATTGTGCAAATGTTGCAGATACTCCTCAGTCAGTGTGCAAATGGAGCAGATGCGACTCTGGCATGAGTTGGTCAACAACAGATATGCAAATAGTGCAGCGTGGTGAGACTACGACAGTGAGTGCACGAGTAATATATAATTGGCCCCACAGAAATGTGACAACAAACTCATGTTGTAATGGAATTGTAGGTTAGCTGTTTAAGAAGTTGATTGCAATTTCTACTAGTTCTAGTTTGCATTGATCGGTAGCGCCTACCTGAGGGAAGGAGCCGGAAGAGCTGGTGACCGGGGTGGGGTGGGTCTGAGAGGATTTTGGACTATCTTGTCTTAGTTCTGGCAGCGTGCAAGTCCTCAAGGGTGGGTAGGGGGATACCGACAATCCTTTCAGCAGTTTTGATTGTCTGTTGCATTCGGAGTTTGTCCTTTTTTGTAGCAGCACCAAACCAGACTGTGATGGAAGAACACAGGACTGATTCGATGACGGCTGTGTAGAACTGCCTCAGCAGCTCCGGTGGCAGGCCGTGCTTTCTCAGAAGCCGCAGGAAGTACTTCCTCTGCTGGGCCTTTTTGAGGACGGAGTTGATGTTGGTCGCCCACTTCAGGTCCTGAGAGACTGTAATTCCCAGGAACTTGAAGGTCTCGACGGTTGACACAAGGCAGCTGGACAGCGTGAGGGGCAGCTGTGGCGAAGAGTGCCTTCTGAAGTCCACGATCATCTCTAGTCTTGAGCGTGTTCAGCTCCAGCTTGTGTCGGCCGCACCACAGCTCCAGCCGCTCCGCTTCCTGTCGATATGCAGACTCGTCACCGTCCTTGATGAGGCCGATGCCAACGGTGTCATCTGCAAACTTCAGGAGTTTGACAGCCGGGTGCGCTGAGGTGCAGTCGTTCGTGTAGAGAGAGAAGAGCAGCGGAGAGAGGACACAACCTTGGGGCGCCCCAGTGCTGATGCTGCGTGTGGATGCGGTGGCCTCCCCCAGCCTCACCTGCTGTGTCCTGCCCGTCAGAAAGCTGTAAATCCACTGGCAGATGGCAGATGAGACGCTGAGCTGGAGAAGCTTGGAGGAAAGGAGTTCAGGGATGATGGTGTTGAATGCTGAGCTGAAGTCCACGAACAGCATCCTCACGTAGGTTCCTGCACTGTCGAGGTGTTCTAGGATGAAGTGCAGTCCCATGTTGACTGCATCATCTGCAGACCTGTTTGCTCGTTAGGCAAACTGCAGGGGGTCCAGCAGGGGACCTGTGACGCTCTTGAGGTGGTCCAGCATCAGACGTTCAAAGGACTTTATGACCACAGATGTCAAGGCGACAGGCCTGTAGTCATTTCGATCCGAGATTGTAGGTTTCTTGGGGACTGGAATGATAGTGGAGCGTTTGAAACAGGAGGGTACTTCGCACAGTTCCAGAGATCTGTTGAAGATCTGAGTGAAGACTGGAGCAAGCTGGTCCGCGCAGATTTTGAGGCAGGATGGGGACACATGGTCTGGGCTGCTGCTTTGTTAATCTTTTGTTGTTTGAAGATGTGTCTCACATCCTGTTGGCGGATGGTCAACGCAGAAGTCGGCGGTGGGATAGTGGTCGGTGGTGCGGCTGGGTGGGTGTGGGGTGTGAAAGTGTCCTTTTCAAATCTGCAGTAGAAGGTATTGCTATTGTTCTCAGCTTGGGGGGCTCGTCGCTTGTAATTAGTCAGCGATTGGAATGCATGCCAGACTGATTTAAAGTCGTTAGCGCTAAACTGTTTTTCCAACTTTGCTGCATAGTTCCTCTTTGGAATGTTAAGTTCTTTAGTCAGCTGGTTTCTAGCTCGATTACACAGGGCCCTGTCCCCGCTTTGATGCGTCCTCCTTACCTTGGCGAAGCTGCTTAAGCTTGGCAGGGAACCACGGCTTGTGCGAAATGACTTTGTTGGTACACACACACATCTTCACAGAAACTGATATAGGATGTGACAGTGTCCTTACATTCATCCAGATTGCCAGTTGAATTTTCAAAGACACTCCAGTCTGTGCAGTCTAAACAGCTTTGCTTCATTGGTCCACTTTTTCACTATTTTTACTGTAGGCTTCGCGCATTTAAGTTCTTGCCTGTATGTCGCTATTAAGTGAATTAAGCAGTGATCAGACGAGCCCAGTGGTGCATGAAGTTTGCCACGGTATGCGTTTTTTAGCGTAGTATAGCAGTGGTTCAAAATATTATTTTCACTGGTAGGACAGTCGATGTGCTGCTTGTATTTAGGGAGTTCGTGGTTGAGTTTAGCTTTGTTAAAGTCCCCGAGAATAATGAGGGGTGAGTCCGGGTGGGTTTTTTTTCAATTTCGTTGACTTGTTCAGCGAGCAGTAGCAGTGCGGCGTTCGTGTTAGCTTGAGGCGAAATATAGACGCCAGCGAGAATGAATGATGCAAACTCACGAGGCGCTTAGAATGGCTTACAGTTCAAAAACAGCGACTCCAAATGCGGACTGCAGTGTTTGCTGAGCTCCGTGACGTCCGTACACCATTTTCCGTTGATATTGAAGCATATCCCGCCGCCTTTTGTTTTCCCCGATGATTCCATGTTGCGGTCTGCCCGGTTAAGATGGAAGCCGGGAAGCATGACGGCGCCATCGGGTACAGCGTCACAAAGCCAAGTCTCCGTAAAGCACATCCGAAGTCTTTACTGGACTTTATCAGAAGATGAAGCTCATCCATTTTGTTGGGTAGGGAGTGTAGATTCGCGAGGTGGATGGAATTTGCTTTTGCAAATTCGGGGGTTTATCACGTCATTTGAAGGTGTTTGAGAATTGTGTGTTTGTGTAGAAGCAGTGATCGATCGAGTAGCACAAAAGTATTGACGCCGTCAAGCTATGCGCACAAAATGTATTTGATCGAATGAAATTGCTGCGTGAGGGTTGGCAATTTCATTGGTGATTTTAAATCATTTGCGAAGGGCAAACGAATCAGCTTGTTGACTAAACTAAACTCATTGAATTGAATTGAATTGAAACTCATTTAACCAATTAATTGATTTAGTTTGGATAAATGAATTTTAGTTATTTCGTTAAGCAACTTAATTTAACAGTGTGTGATGGCTATCACTGCAAGTCAATTCAATTGGTGAAGCAGTTTAGGACTTCAGCTGATTCACATAAGTTTTATTTAACTTTGGGTAAAAGTCAAATGTACTTATAATGAGGCTTGTGAATTAATTAATTGCTTGTATGGCTAGTAATGGTGTGGGATTTAGGCAGAGGGAAAAGCCATTAGAAAGAAAAAAGAAACGATTCAAAGAAAGAAAAATTCAAGCAAATAAAAAAATATATCTATTTTTCAAAAATAATTTTAAAATGTTTTTTTTTTTTTTTTAAATCAAAAATAAATGACAAAAAAAACAAAACAAACAAAAGAAAATCAAAAAAACCTTCAGGAAATTTGTTTCTATATTTTTTTCTTTTTACATTTTTTTTTAAAAACAATTAAAACCCAAAGTGATTAAAAACAGACAAGCAGTTAATTAATAAACTCCACTTTGTAAAAGAAATCCGTGAATTAACTGTGGTTACTGTAAGCGGTTGTCAGTTTAAATCGTCAGAATGTGTTGTGCACGTTTGCTGGCGGAATGTGGCGGTGTTGCTGTGTAGCAATGCAGCGGCTTCCGTTGTGACACTCGTTAAGAGTCTCACATTGCAAATCTCAAAACTGGTTGAAAATACCAGGCATTAAGCTTTAAAGCAGGATCGCGGCTTCGGCGTTTCGAAAAGGAGCGAAAACGCAGGCTTTTAACTTCAAAACCCTCTTTCTATCATAGATTGAGGCAAGCTCTCTGGGGTGTTCAGTTGCCTAGGCAACAGGTGACCTTCCTTTCCCACCACCTTCGGGGCCACAAGGGGAGCTGGACCGCCTCTGAGTGTTAATTTTCCATTTTGGAATTATTTCGTGGGTTTAAAACTCGTGGAATAAAATATGAATTATTGGATTTAAGATAATGAGACCATTTTCCCGCTTTGCATTGTCCCACGCCCATCGGCTTTTATACCTGTAACGAATCTTTCAAATGTTATGTGATTGTTGAGAACACTACTATTTTCAATGTGGCATTTGTGTGGTGTTGAATGGAACATTTCATCTGGTTCAGTTGACAACAGATTTGACATCAGACATTCAAGTTTGCAGAAATACAGTCTCTAGTGGCGTTCATGGAAAGTTCTTAAAATATTAACTTCCAGCCAAGTCCGGTAAAGACTGTTTAATGAACCCACATCTGCAGTGCAGTTCCGTCGCCTGTGGGTGTCGCCGTTGCTCTGTCCAAACTCCCAGCTTGGCTGGCCAAGTGGCGCGGTACCCAGCAGGGTGGAGAGGCCTTTGTTGGTGAGATGCTCCGGGCTGGTTGGTGCGAACGCTGCGCTTTGATGCTCCGGGTGCTGGTAATATACTTAGCGTCGGCATGCCAAAGCAAATGTCTGTGTCTTGCTTCTGATGATCATGGCTGGTGATTCACTTAGCGTCTGTATGTGAAGTTGAGTCTCGCCACCCCGTGGTTGTCTATCTTGGCAGGAATAGCGAGTCTCGCCGGAGACCGGGGTGCTGGGTGTCATCTTTCCGTGGCGTGTCTGCTACAGTGGTTTGAATGAATGTGTCAAAACCTGCAAGTGCTTCATCATAGGAAACAGTGACGACGTAGTGGGCTTTGAAGAGGGAGTCAAAAGCAGCCAGTGTAGTGTGAGCAGCATTGATTGGGCAGCATTTCGTCCAGTAGTATCAATTTGACTATTCTTTGGGGGGGGGGAAAAAAAGTGCACCGTTCATCAAATGAGGTTTTTTTTTTCCTTTTTTTTTGTGGAGCGCACTACTAAATTTGCTTTTGGTAGTGCAAAATGAATGTTTTTCAATTGTTTAAGAATATGGGATTACTGAAAATGAATTAGTCAGGCAGAGTTCAGCTCTGGTTTCCAACTGCGTTTGCAGACTCAATTTGTTTGTTACTGAGAAAAAAGTTTGAAAAAACATAGTAACCATTCCATTTAGCAGATTAATAAAAGTACATAATTTCACATTTTAAATTTCAATCTATACATTTATATTTGAAAAATTACAAAAACCTTCTTCAAGAAACAAGTGGAAGTCAAATCTTTCTTCAGTGCATAGCACTTTGATGCACCTCTTAATCCCTCCATTCTCCAGTTTGACCAACATTTTCTGCAAACTGCCAAATGCTTTAATGCACGCATTGTTATGTCAAAAGACAACCTGGCAACGATAAAATCTTCAATTTGAGAAAAAAAAAATCTGATTTATCAGTTATTGTACAACATACGTTCCATCAAAGTGACAGTCTTAATAAAATATGACATTATTCAATCTGCGGCACGGTGGACGACTGGTTAGAGCATCTGGCGTTCTGAGGACCGGGGTTCCATCCCCGGGCCCGCCTGTGTGGAGTTTGCATGTTCTCCCCGTGCCTGCGTGGGTTTTCGCCGGGCACTCCGCTTTCCTCCCACATCCCAAAAACATGCGTGGTAGTGTGAATTGACATCTCTAAATTGCCCCTAGGTGTGAATGTGAGTGCGAATGGTTGTTTGTTTGTATGTGCCCTGCGATTGGCTGGCGACCAGTTCAGGGTGTACCCCGCCTCCTGCCCGATGATAGCTGGGATAGGCTCCGGCATCATTCTGCTGGGGGACTTCAATGCTCACGTGGGCAATGACAGTGAGACCTGGCACGGCGTGATTGGGAGGAACGGCCCCCCCTGATAAGAACCCAAGCGGTGTTCTGTTACTGGACTTCTGTGCTCAGTCGGACTTGCCTTCACGCACAGCTTGGGCTCTGGTACCAGTCCTCTCGAGAGGGGTTGGACTCTCTTCCACTCTGGAGTTGCCCACGGTGAGAGGTGCTGAGCAGGTGTGGGTATACTTATTGCTCCCCGGCTCGACACCTGTACATTGGGGTTCACCCCGGTGGACGAGAGGATAGCCTCCCTTCGCCTTCGGGTAGGGGGACGGGTCCTGACTGTTGTTTGTGCTTATGCACCAAACAGCAGTTCATAGTACCCACCCTTTTTGGAGTCCTTGGAGGGGGTGCTGGAGAGCACTCCCGCTGGGGACTCCATCGTTCTGCTGGGGGACTTCAATGCTCACGTGGGCAATGACAGTGAGACCTGGAAGGGCGTGACTGGGAGGAACGGCCCGCCCCCGATCAGAACCCGAGCGGTGTTCTGTTATTGGACTTCTGTGCTCGTCACGGATTGTCCATAACGAACACCATGTTCATGCATAAGGGTGTTCACACGTGCACTTGGCACCAGGACACCCTAGGTCGCAGTTCGATGATCGACTTTGTGGTCGTGTCGTCGGACTTGCGCCCGCATGTCTTGGACACTCGGGTGAAGAGAGGGGCGGAGCTGTCAACTGATCACCACCTGGTGGTGAGTTGGCTCCGATGGTGGGGGAAGATGCTGGTCCAAAGTGGCAGGCCCAACCATATTGTGAGGGTCTGTTTGGAACGTCTGGCGGAATCCTCTGTCAGAAGTTTCAACTCCCACCTCCGACAGAACTTTGCTCATGTTCCGGGGAAGGAGGGGGACATCGAGTCCGAATAGACCATGTTCTGCGCCTCCATTGCTGAGGCGACCGACCGGAGCTGTGGCCGTAAGGTGGTTGGTACATGTCGTGGCGGCAGGAGACCGTCAAGCTGAAGAAGGAGTCCTATCGGACCTTTTTGGCATGTGGGACTCCTGAGGCAGCTGATGGGTACCGGCTGTTCAAGCGGAATGCAGCTTTGGTGGTCGCTGAAGCAAAAACTTGGGCATGGGAGGAGTTTGGTGAGGCCATGGAGAAAGACTTCTGGACAGCTTAGAGGCATTCTGGTCCACCATCCGGCGTCTCAGGGGGGGGAAGCAGTGCACCATCAACACTGTGTATAGTGGGGATGGGGCGCTGCTGACCTCGACTCGGGACGTTGTGAGCCGGTGGGGAGAATACTTCGAAGACCTCCTCAATTCCACCGACACGCCTTCCTATGAGGGAGCAGAGTCTGGGTTCTCTGAGGCGGGCTCTCCTATCTCTGGTGTTGAGGTCACCGAGGTGGTTAAAAAGCTCCTTGGTGGCAAGGCCCCGGGGGTGGATGAGATTCGCCCGGAGTTCTTCAAGGCTCTGGATGTTGTAGGGCTGTCCTGGTTGACACGCCTCTGCAACATCGCGTGGACATCGGGGACAGTGCCTCTGGATTGGCAGACTGGGGTGGTGGCCCCCCTTTTTAAGAAGGGGGACCGGAGGGTGTGTTCCAACTCCAGGGGGGTCACACTCCTCAGCCTCCCTGGTAAGGTCTATTCAGGGGTGCTGGAGAGGAGGGTCCATCGGGAAGTTGAATCTCAGATTCAGGAGGAGCAGTGTGGTTTTCGTCCTGGCCGTGGAACAGTGGACCAGCTCTACACCTTTGGCAGGGTCCTCGAGGGTGCATGGGAGTTCGCCCAACCAGTCTACATGTGTTTTGTGGACTTGGAGAATGCGTTCGACCGTGTCCCTCGGTGGGTCCTGTGGGGGGTGCTTCGGGAGTATGGGGTACCGAACCCCCTGATACGGGCTGTTCGGTCCCTGTACGACCGGAGTCAGAGTTTGGGCCCCATATCCGGCAGTAAGTCGGACTCGTTTCCGTTGAGGTTTGGACTTCGCCAAGGCTGCCCTTCGTCACCGATTCTTTTCATAACTTTTATGGACAGAATTTCTTGGCGCAGCCGAGGCGTAGAGGAGGTCCGGTTTGGTGGCCTCAGTATTGCATCTCTGCTTTTTGCTGATGATGTTCTGTTGGCTTCATCAAGCGGTGACCTCCAACTCTCACTGGAGCAGTTTGCAGCTCAGTTTTAAGCGGTTAGGAAGAGAATCAGCACCTCCAAATCTGAGACCATGGTCCTCAGTCGGAAAAGGTTAGCGTGCCCTCTCCAGGTCGGGGATGAGATCCTGCCCCAAGTGGAGGAGTTCAAGTATCTTGGGGTCTTGTTCACGAGTGAGGCAAGAATGGAACAGGAGATTGAGAGGCGGATTGGTGCAGCGTCTGCAGTGATGCGGACTTTGTATCGATCCGTTGTGGTAAAGAAGGAGCTAAGCCAAAAGGCGAAGCTCTTGATTTACCGGTCGATCTACGTTCCTACCCTCACCTATGGTCACAAGCTGTGGGTCGTGACCGAAAGAACAAGATCCAGGATACAAGCGGCCAAAATTAGTTTCCTCCGCAGGGTGTCCGGATTCTCCCTTAGAGATAGGGTGAGAAGCTCGGTCATCCGGAAGGATCTCAGAGTAGAGCCGCTGCTCCTTCACATCGAGAGGAGCCAGATGAGGTGGCTGGGGCATCTGATTCCGATGCCTCCCGGACGCCTCCCTGGTGAGGTGTTCCGGCCACGTCCCACCGGGAGGAGACCCCGGGGACGACCCAGGACACACTGGAGAGACTACGTCCTTCAGCTGGCCTGGGAACGCCTCAGGATCCCCCCGGAAGAGCTGGATGAAGTGGCTGGGGAGAGGGAAGTCTCGGCGTCCCTGCTAAAGCTACTGCCCCCAGGACCCGACCTCGGATAAGCGGTAGAAAATGGATGGATGGATGGATTATACAATCTAGGCAACAGCAACTTGGCATTACATTTGGGCGATGCTAACAATATGAAAAGAAGTACAACAGAATTAGCAACCATGTCGGACTACATGGCGCTAAAACATTCAAGTCACCGCATTAATGCTGTCCCGTTCCAACCTCTCGAATCACGGAGCAACCGTGACTCGCTGGGCGGATGTGTGTTCAAGCCCGCTTGAAGGTGCAGAGAGAATCGCGTTGCGCTCACAGCCATGGTGCTGTACAGGTCTGCTGAAGCGGCCGATTTGGGGCGGTGAAATGGAAAAGGTTTACGAGTGCCAGTCAAATTAAGGGTAGGGTTACTTACATCACACCATTTATGATCCGCGTGATTCACATGGGAAAACTTTAACAAGATCAAAAGGGCAAATTTCTCCGAAAGTTGAGAAGTTTTCAGCCACAGAAAAAAAACATTTTTGATGGAAAGGAACTGGATAGAGATGGGAAGGATGTGCAGTATATTAGGGTGATTAAGGATCACGATGGAAATATATTGGCTGGTGCCAGCAGGGTGCTAGCTAGATGGAAAGAATACTTCGAGGAGTTGATGAATGAGGAAAATGATAGAGAAGGGAGAGTAGAAGAGGTGTGGTGGACCAGGAAGTGGCAATGATCAGCAAGGGGGAAGTTAGAAATGCATTAAAGAGGATGAAAAATGGAAAGCCAGTTGGTCCTGAATACATTCCTGTGGAGGTATGGAAGCATCTAGGAGAGGTGGCTCTGGAGTTTTTGACCAGCTTGTTCAATAGAATTCTAACGCGTGAGAAGATGCCTGAGGAATGGAGGAAAAGTTTGCTGGTGTCCATTTTTAAGAACAAGGGTGATGTGCAGAGCTGTGGGAACTGTAGAGGAATAAAGTTGATGAGCCACACAATGAAGTTATGGGAAAGAGTAGTGGAGGCTAGACTCAGGACAGAAGTGAGTATTTGCGAGCAACAGTATGGTTTTATGCCTAGAAAGAGTACCACAGATGCATCATTTGCCTTGAGGATGTTGATGGAAAAGTACAGAGAAGGTAAGAAGGAGTTACATTGTGTTTTTGTAGATCAAGAGAAAGCCTATGACAGATACCCAGAGAGGAACTGTGGTACTACATGCGGAAGTCTGGAGTGGCAGAGAAGTATGCTAGAATAATACAGGACATGTACGAGGGCAGCAGAACGGTGGTGAGGTGTGATGTTGGTGTGACAGAGGAATTTATGGTGGACGTTGGACTGCATCAGTGGTGATGGATAGGCTGACAGTGGTGATGGATAGGCTGACAGATGAGGTTAGACTGGAATCCCCGTGGACCAAAATGTTTGCAGATGACTTTGTGATCTGCAGTGAAAGCAGGGAGCAGCTGGAGGAACAGTTAGAAAGATGGAGGCATGCACTGGAAAGCAGAGGAATGTAGATTAGCCGAAGTAAGACACAATATATGCGCATGAATGAGAGAGTTGCTGGGGGAAGAGTGAGGCTGCAGGGAGAAGAGATAACAAGGGTGGAGGACTTGAAATACTTGGGGTCAACCGTCCAGAGCAATGGTGAGTGTGGTCAGGAAGTGAAGAAACGGGTCCAAACAGGTTGGAACGGGTGGAGGAAGGTGGCAGGTGTGTTATGTGACAGAAGAGTCTCTGCTAGGATGAAGGGCAAAGTTTATAAAACAGTGGTGAGGCCAGCCATGATGTATGGATTAGAGACAGTGGCACTGAAGAGACAACAGGAAGCAGAACAAATGAAGATGTTGAGGTTCGCTCTCGGAGTGACCGGGTTGGATCAAATTAGAAATGAGCTCATCAGAGGGACAGCCGAGGTTCGATGTTTTGGAGACAAAGTTAGAGAGAGCAGACTTCGATGGTTTGGACACGTCCACAGAAGAAATAGTGAGTATATTGGTAGAAGGATGATGAGGATGAAGCTAGAGGAAGACCGAAGAGAAGGTTGATGGATGTCGTGAGGGAAGACATGAGGGCAGTTGGTGTTCGAGAGGAGGATGCAGGAGATGACGCGCTGTGGCGACCCCTAAACGGACAAGCCCAAAGGAAAAGAAGAAGAAGATGCCAAAAAATCAACAGGTAAGTGTTTCACAACAGTGGGATTTTTTCTTTTTTCAGTTGAGTTTCGCTGCGCCAAAGGAGAACTCCAGCGCGTCACTCATTCAGAATTTGCGGCGAATTACCAATGAGCAGCCAGCATCTGGCAGCGCTGTGCAGCCGGGGGACGGACTGTACTGAACTGAACTCAATGTACTGTCAGCCATTTATTAATTAGTAATTTATTATGGACAATTTAATAATATTATAAGGATTACATACAACTTGATTTACTTGGATTAGCTTGAATAGTGTCATTTTAGTTTGTCCAAACCTATTATATTAAGTTCGATGAAACCTATACATTTATTCAACCCAAGTAAATTAAGTTGGGCCCAATCCTCGTAATTGAGTTTGTCCAAACCTGTGATATTCACTGCCACTGATGGCTTTAGAAGTCAAATATCCATGTTAACTGGGAGGGCTGGCAGTGAATGAGTTAAGTTGGACGAAACCTATTTACATAAACTAAGTTTAGTCAACCCAAGTCAATTAAGTTAAGTAATTTATTTACATTAACCACAGTAAAATTACTTTGACCCAACACAAGTCCAATGATGAACCAACAAAACTGCTTAATGCTAAGAGAAAACCATTTAATTATATGGAAATTCATTCTATGTTTTTTTTTTCAAGCTCATTGAAAGATTTTTGTTTTTTGTGTAAATGTTGTTTTAGCTGGTTCATGAAATAAAAACAGGAGTGTCATGAAAGCAAAAAGTATGCATGGAAGCCACTGTGCCTTGTATTCCATCCATCCATCCATTTTCTGTCGCGCTTCTCCTCGCGCGGGTCGCGGGCGTGCCGGAGCCTATCCCAGCCGTCATCGGGCAGGAGGCGGGGTACACCCTGAACTGGTTGCCAGCCAATCGCAGGGCACATAGGAACAAACAACCATCCCACTCACATTCACACCTACGGGCAATTTAGAGTTGTCAAGGAACCTACCATGCATGTTTTTGGGATGTGGGAGGAAACCGGAGTGCCCGGAGAAAACCCACGCAGGCACGGGGAGAACGTGCAAACTCCACACAGGCGGGCCCGGGGATTGAACCCCGGTCCTCAGAACTGTGAGGCAGACGCTCTAACCAGTCTTCCACAATTCCGCCTGCGCCTTATATTGTTTCATTTAAAAAAAATAATCATAATAATTTCTCGGTTTCTGGGATAAATGGCCGAATTTAGTAAAACCTACCTATATTCTACTGCTGATTACTAAAGAACGGAAAAAGGTAGAAATTAACTTCTTTTTCTGGTGAAAGAAGGGAGTCATTTCAAAACTCACTCTCTACGAGCTGAAATTCTCTGCTGGTTGTGACAGACAGGACGAAGACGATTGTCAATATTTTTAGAAGAAGAAGAAGAAGAAAAATCACTTTTTATTGTCATGAACATGTACACGAAATTTGTTCTCTGCATTGAACCCATCACAGCGAACACATACACAGACACGTTAGTGGAACACACTGGAGCAGGGGGCAGCTGAAGCGCCCGGGGAGCATTTCGGGGTATCGGTGTCTTGCTCAAGGACACCGCAGCCGTGAGTCCGGGGGATGTCGGCGGATGGTCCAGTCGGAGTCTTGAACCTCGGTCCCACGGCTGCAATATTGGAATCCAACACACGCCACGCCGAGATCTTCCTCCCGTCCCCCCTCGCCTGAAACCACCGTCCACTAAGATGCGAAGGGCCCCTCCTCCACCCATGAAGAACCTTATCTGTGAATCTGACTGATATCTTTGGGGTCTTTTCCAGAAAAAGTCAGACCCCTACGGAGATGAGGCATTTTTGATCTATGTAATTACAAGAGACAGAAAGTTGGTCAAAGAAATATGGCACACAAAAAAAGTCGAACTATAAACTTGGTGAGGATACAATGTGAATCTATCAAGCCGTTGTCTCCAGTCATCTCTGTGAGACGAGCTCTTTTCAAAATCAGGTCACTGGGTAATAAATCAACGTTGATGAAGGACATCGTTACAACCTATGATCTGGACTTGTTGTTACTAAATGAAACGTGGTTAACAAAAGGTAGCTGTAATACCATTTTAAATGAGCCAACACCAGCAAATTTTAATTTTATGAACAATTGTCGAAGAGCGAAAAAAGGCGCTGGTATTGCTGTTATTTTTAAATCATTATTTCAGTGGAAAGAAATTACACTGGGTGATTTTAGCTCTTTTGAATATCTCTGTTTTTTAGTTAAAGGTGACCCAAAGGTTATTGTTTTAATAATTTATAGGCCTCCAAGATACAACAGAACATTTATGGAGGACTTTTCAGAACTGCTGTCAGTTATTTGTACTGGCTGCAACTATTTTGTCATAACGGGAGACTTGAACATTCATATTGCCGGTCCATCCATCCATCCATCCATCCATCCATTTTCTGTACCGCTTCTCCTCACGAGGGTCAAAGGCGTGCTGGAGCCCATCCCAGCTATCTTCGGGCGAGAGGCGGGGTACACCCTGAACTGGTCGCCAGCCAATCGCAGGGCACATATAAACAAACAACATTCACACCTACGGACAATTTAGAGTCTTCGATTAACCTAGCGTGCATGTTTTTGGTGTGTGTGGGGAAACCGGAGTACCCGGAGAAAACCCACCCAGGCAAGGGGAGAACATGCAAACTCCACACAGGCGGGGCCGGGATTTGAACCCCGGTCCTCAGAACTGTGAGGCAGATGTGCTAACCAGTCGATCACCGTGCCGGCCATGTTGAAAAAAAATCTAAAGAACTCTCTGCTAGACACATTTGACTCAACATATTAAGAGTCCAACCCACACTCAAGGTCACATCTTAGACCTGGTCATCACTAAGGAGGTTGAAATTCTATCAATTGACATGAAGGATCTGGCTATTTCTGACCATTTTTGTGTATTCTTTGAATTACAGATTCTTCCAAAAGTTCAGACAACCTCTATTGTCTATTAAGAAAAGGTACATAAATGAGAGCACCACCACTAAGTTTATGGAGACCACAGCTGTGCCACAGACAATTGATAAACTTTTGGATCATTTCATCTGTAAAATCTCAAATGTCACGAATGCTGTCGCTCCTCTTAAAACTAAGACAATCTTGAGGCGACCTAGAACACCGTGGGGGAGCACAATGATGGTAAAGACCTCGAAATCAAAGTGTAGGAAAGCAGAACGGAAGTGGAGAAAAACTCAACTCCAAATTGACGATGACCTCTACAGACAAAGTCTTTGTCTTTTTAACTAAGCGTTAGTCAGGGCTAGACAGAAACACTTTCCTGAAATCATCATTAAGAACTTCAACACTTCAACTTTGCTGTGGTTGACAAGCTCACAACCCCCCCGAATCAGAGAGCTCCAGAACTCCTAACAGCACATAAATGCAATGAATTTGCCTGTTATTTTAGTGAAAAAATACAATCCATCAGGTTAAATATTAGCACAAATCAGCAAAATGATCAAATGATAGGACATCTGAAGCCACCCAGGAAAAACTCTGTTACCATGTCAGAATTTGATACAATTGACCAAAAAACTGTAGCGAGAACGGTTCAGCAGCTGAAACCATCAACGAGCTGTCTTGACTCAATACCATCTGACTTTTTCAAAGGTATTGCAAAGTCTGTGCTATCTGATTTGCAGCAAATAATCAATTGCTCACTTCAGTCAGGCGAGTTTTCTAAAGCTCTTAAAGTCGCTGCCATTAATCCTCTGCGGAAAAAATAGAGCGCTGGACGCTTCCATGTTAGCAAGCTATAGACCCATCTCAAATCTCCCTTTCATAGCCAAGTTATTTTTAATCAACTCAGCAATTTCTTGAACTTAAATGGACTTTTTCACAAATTTCAATCAGGTTTCCGAACTCATCACAGTACAGAATCTGATCTTATCTAAGTGCTAAATGATATAAGGTTGAATACTGACTCGGGAAAGGTGTCAATTCTGGTCCTGGTGGACCTCAGTGCGGCTTTTGATACGGTAGATCATAATATTCTGCTGAACAGGATGGAAACGTGGCTAGGACTAAATGGAACAGTCCTTAAATGGTTCAGGTCCTACCTGGAGGAAAGGAGTGATTTTGTGACCATTGGAAGTGCTCAATCTCATCGAATGGCAATGACCTAAGGGGTCCCTCAAGGGTCAGTTCTTGGACCCCTCCTGTTCAGCCTATATATGTTACCCTTGGGTCAAATTCTTCAAAACTTTAATCTTGACTATCATTGCTATGCAGATGAAACACAGTTATATCGAGCAGTGTCTCCAGATGACTACAGTTCAATTGAGGTGTTGTGTCACTGTCTAAAACAGATAAATAGCTGGATGAGCCAAACTTTTCTTCAATTAAACCACAACAAAACGGAGATAATTGTTTTTGGCAATAAAGAAAAGAGGATTTCTATTAGTAAATACTTGGAGTGACTCTCTTTAAAAACCAAAGACCAAGTCCAAAACCTTCATGTTCTGATAGATTCCGACCTGACTTTCAACCTGTCATATCAAATCAATTACTAAAACTGCCTTCTACCATCTCAAGAACATATCCAGAATGAAGGCTTGCATGTGTCAAGCAGACCAGCAGAAGCTCATCCATGCTTTTATCTCAAGTAGACTTGACTATTGTAATGGTCTTCTGACTGGACTCCCTAAAAAGAGCATTAAACCGCTGCAGTTCATTAAGAATGTTGCGGCTCGGGTTCTGACCAGAACAAAGAGGTCAGAGCATATTACGCCAATTCTAAAGTCTTTACACTGGCTTCCAGTCAGCTTTAGAATAGATTTTAAAGTTCTGCTACTGGTCTATAAATCACTAAACGGATTGAGTCCTGAATACATGAATGAAATGCTAATGGGATATAAACCCAGTAGGGCTCTGAGATTGACAGATTCAGGTCAAATAGTGGAGCACAGAGTCCAAAGCAAACATGGTGAAGCAGCATTTCGCTATTATGCTGCATACAAATGGAAGAAGTTGCCAACAGAAGTGACGTCAGCCCCAAGCGTGCATGTTTTTTAAGTCCAGGTTCAAAACGCTTCTTTTTTCCCATGCTTTTCAGAGCATTTCCAATTTTAAATGATATTTCTTGCACTGTATGCTGTTTTAATTGTATTTTTATTTTATTGATTTTTTTCTCTTTGTTTTAAATGTTTATAAGATGTTTTTTTTCCCTTTGTTTTTAAATGCTTTTAATCATGTTAAGCACATTGAGTTACCTTGTATATGAAATGTGCTATATAAATAAATTTGCTTTGCATTTCTTTCTTTTGGTAGATTCAGTGTAGTGTATATACTGTACATATAATCGTCCAACACAATATTCTGTGGGTTTTGAAAAAAATCTTTCAAAATGTTCTAAAATGGCTGGCATTGAATGAATGAAGGGCCCATTTTATTTTCATGAATTGTTAAAAATTTAGTTGTGCTATTGTTATATGACTTTCTGTCGGTAAAGCACTTTTGTTAAAAAAATTTTAATTTATGGTCGCACTCAGCTCCTTCGGTTATCGAGAGTCATCTGCCTTATCTGTGTATAATGGTTCCATCTTAAAAGTTGGCAAGCTCGCTGGGAGCCTTGTGTTTGACTCTTTCCATATATAAACACCATTACAGCATCACCTCGTGGTTGGTTAGTGAATTGCAATTTACTGAAAATGTACCACTGATTGAAATCTAAAATTTAAGGCTGAAAATTAAGAGCACTGGTGTTAAAAATTCAAAAGGGAGATTGTTGACACTGAAAATGTAAAAGTGCCGAACTCTGTCATGGTTACTGGGTTGTCTTACACACACATAGACGAAAAGGTTTTTGATTACTTCAAGAAAAAAGGGTCAATCAGAAGGGTAACTGAAATTGATAAGCATGAGTCAGAGCAAGTTCTGAAGTCCCTAAGCTTATGCACAATGAGAAAACCTTGGCTCGTGTCTATAGTAGAGCAGCTGGAACTGGAATCACTCCCGTTTTAAAAAAGAAATCTGATCTTAAAGACAGCCAAACTGAGTGGAATGTAATTGGAGGAGATCTTGCGGAAGGAGTTGACCAGAAAAGCCAGAACTCTTGCAGCGATTCTCAACTGTTATCATCCCGGGACCTGCATTTTCCTATTACTGCAAAATTGCAACACACTTTCATCGAGAGGTTAAGAACAAAAAACATTTTCTTTTTTTGGAAATTTAAAAATAACATCTGAAAACGTATAGTATATTATGTTTTGAAATGCCGTTTGATGTGCCGCCTGTCACTACTTCCTGGTCAATCCTCCAAGTGTTTTAATCATTGCACTTTCATTGAACGCCACTGAACACCGTGGAAACTAAAAAAAAAAATGGACATGAAAACTACTTACAATATTCAAGTAACATTTGATTAACCATCTTAAATAGTTCCAAATGTATATACCTTATTGTTACTATAATAAAATATACCACAATAAATGTACATCTTATCTAAAGCAATTGAAAGTAAATGGTCAAATTGTACACAAACGGTCTTAGCAACCATTATAAAACACAGCAAAAATGAGCCAAGCATAAAATCAAATCTTTTATGAATGACGACGTAAGATTTGGTCGTACAAACGTAGCATTGACAGGAGCGCATGTGCTCATGTGCATGTGCATCAAAAGCCGAGTACAAGGTGACTCGCTTTTACACGTTATGCAAACAGATTATTGTTATGCTAAATGGCGTTTCACACTTCGACCATTCGGTATTAAGTTGACTTAAACACAAGGTTTAGTCCAACATATTGGAGTTCTATTTACTGTGCGTGTGCCCTTGAGCAATTGCAGAATGCCAGTAACTTGTTTTCTTGCGCCGTTCGCGTTTCTTCTTTGAGTTCACCGCTCCCGCTCGTCTCATCGCTCGACTTCCTTATCAGCCCAGCAGACAACATCCGGGTTAAGGGGTAAATCATCCATTCATCCATCAATTTTCCATACCGCTTATCCTCACTAGGGTCGCGGGCAGCTGACTCTGGGCGAGAGGCGGGGTACACCCTGAACTCCTCACCGGCCAATCACAGGGCACGTATAAACAAACAACCATTCACAGTCACACGCACACCTACGGGCAATTTAGAGATTTTTCAATTAACCCACCATGCATGTTTTGGGGATGTGGGAGGAAACTGGAGTACCCAGAGAAAAACCCAGACAGGCACAGAGAGAACATGCAAACTCCACACAGGCAGGGCCGGATTTCAATCCGGGGCCTCAGAACTGTGTGGCAGATGTGCTAACCAGTCAGCCACCCTGCCACCGGGGTGAATAATCCATCCATCCATCCATTTTCTGAGCCGCTTCTCCTCATGAGGGTCGCGGGCGTGCTGGAGCCTATCCCAGCAGTCATCGGGCAGGAGGCGGGGTACACCCCTGAACTGGTTGCCAGCCAATCGCAGGGCACAAACAAACAAACAAACATTTGCACTCACATTCACACCTGCGGGCAATTTAGAGTCTCCAATGAATGCATGTTTTTGGAATGTGGGAGGAAACCCGGAGAAAACCCACGCAGGCACTGGGAGAACATGCAAACTCCACACAGGATTGAACCCGGGTCCTCAGAACTGTGAGGCTGACGCTCTAACCAGTCGTCCACCGTGCCTTTGATTTATGCACATACCAATAATGGGCAGGCAAGACCCCTAGAGAAATCAATGGTACTTTCAATTATATATCTGTAACGGATATCAACCTTCACAGGAGACAAAGACTGGTCTATTCTGCTTGGCCAAATCCACCCCACGATAACTCCCCTCTTCCTTGGGAAAAGCCCACCGACCACAGGATGTCAATTTGACAATCAGATCAAATTTGTTCTCTCCCCCTCGCTAAACTTAAAAATAACAAGGACTTCATTGTGTGAGACACCAGGATGACCGAGGAGGACTGGAGCTCTTCTCATGATCCTCACACTGTGCCTTGGGAGGAGAAGGAAATGATTGATGACTGAGGAGAACAATGGAACAGGCCTTCTTTTACGAGCCCTCGAGATGCTGGTCAGTAAACACAGAAACAGGTGTTTGGTGCCACGGAGATTTCACCCCACTCCTCGTAAATGGAGCACGATCACCCCCCAGTGATGACCAAAGACACAATTGTGTTTGAAGCCAAACATATGAAATGACCTTGTGTTGGACAACACTATTGGATATGACAGAACTAAGATTGCAGAAGATCATTTTGTATGCTTAATCTCTGCGTGAATTTCAAAGATGATTTGAAAATGTGCTGAGTTTCAACCCATGCTGAGGGCATGCCTCACGCATCCATCCATCCATCCATCCATCCATCCATCCATCCATCCATCCATTTTCTGAGTCGCTTCTCCTCACACGGGTCGCGGGCGTGCTGGAGCCTATCCCAGCTGTCATCGGGCAGGAGGCGGGGTACACCCTGAACTGGTCGCCAGCCAATCGCAGGGCACATAGGAACAAACAACCATTCGCACTCACATTCACACCTACAGGCAATTTAGAGTTGTCAATCAACCTAGCATGCATGTTTTTGGGATGTGGGAGGAAAGCGGAGTGCCCGGAGAAAAGCCACGCAGGCACGGGGAGAACATGCAAACTCCACACAGGCGGGGCCGGGCATTGAACCCGGGTCCTCAGAACTGTGAGACTGACGCTCTAACCAGTCGGTCAGTTGGTTAGTGCCGCACTGCCTCACGCATATAGAATGTCAATTTAGAATAGAAATCTGAGTCGATGGTCATGGTCTTTTTCTCCTACGTTTCTGAGAAACTCTCGCCTCCTGCTCAGCTCGCACTCTCTCGTCTCTCCCGCTTCCTGGTGCAGCTTTCCAAGCTTGCAGCTTCGGCCATTCCGACCCCTTTTCCTTTGTTGTTGCCACGCGGCGTACGTACTCCGAGGAAAGTTCGGTCCGATGACTGAAGCCTGCGATGCTGCTTCTGTTTTTCCCAGCCTGCTGCTGGCGGGGGCAAGGAAAGAAACTCCTGGCATTCATGGCCTGCCAACAAGTCCAAATGGCAGGAAAAGTTACGAGGGCAAGCAGCGAGAACATCAACTTTCCTTTTGTAGTTCTCTTCTGTTTCCTTGGTGTCCATCCTTTTTCCTCAACTCAACCTCCTTGCTTTCCTCCTGGGACAACCGAGGAAGAGCATGTCTGGACCGCTAACCACGTGATCTACGATTGAGAGTAAACATTGCAGTAGCTACCAGAATAAGTATGAATTGGTGCATAGTAGTTTGGGGTTACGTTAACAATCTCACACGCGTCCCAACTTTATTCTCTCTCAACGCATCAATTCGTGAACGCTCATCTCACGAGTTCAGCCATTCACACTATAGCCTGTTGTGTTACGTAGGCTTGTCTTTAATTTGGTAGGAAAGTCAAAATTCCATGTGATTGATTCAATTTTCTCTATGTTAAACATCCTATTTTGTACTGTGTGTGATTCAGTCAAAAACATTGGCCTCTGTAATTGAGAACTAATTCTACTTAACTGTGGAAAACGATTGATCCACGAGGATTTTTGTCATTTTGTCCTGCTGTAAGCTAATCAACGACACGGTGCCCCATTTTTATAGGAACATCGGTAGTTGTAACATTCGCCCGTTTCACTTGAAACGGATCCTGAGGCAACCAAGGAGAATGCAAACGTATCCTCCGACTTCTTAACACATTCATTATGGTTTTAACATCCAATATACGCTCCATGTCGAAATGATAAAGCTTCTATTTTAAGACACACGGAGTCTTACTGCTTTCTCCTAAAATGACAAACTTTCTGGACGGGACGTTCAACAACAGATGACTTGTTGACTCTATTTCTGCTCACCTATCTGTATAGATGCTTTGCGAACAAATACATCATCATCCTTACATACACACACAAGCCTCACTATGTCGTCAACTTGTACATTCCGTCTTGGAGCACGCCGCTTCTGCCTGAGGATAATCTTGCCGATATAATCTGTCTTCCATCTGCACCAAAACTGCACTGACAAATACTGCACCCGCCTCCATCTTTTCTTAGTTTATACGTCCTCTTTGAGAAATCTGCCTGGTGGGGGCAGTGGGACAGAGGATTTCAACTTGAGCATATGATTTGGTGCCAAGGGCTCTTGGCTTGTGGGATTATTGATACAGTCGACAGTCAAAGGAAGGCTATTAATGATGGACATGGCTTGATAAAAGGAGGTTCTGAGAGAGGCATCGAGCAGTCTACCTGTGCTCTCCGATAGGACTGAACTCAACACTCCTCGCGGCACGTAGCTGCTGCTCCCAGACACCTCCAACATGACTTGCATCTGGCTGGTCGTGCTGTTGTTCCGACAAGAATGTTGTCACCCTCTCTTCGTCGAGTTCTTTTAGGCCTTTCTGCAATTACTCCCTCGCACCACCAAGGTTGGATCCATGATCTGATCTTATTTGTCTTACTGTTTCCTCAGATGGCTACAAAACATCTCAAGGCGTTGATGAATGCATTTGTCATCATGTCTTCCAATATCTCAATTTGTACTGCTCTCGAGCAGAGGCACGTGAAGAGCAGACCGTACCACTTTTGTTCTTTGTGGCCCTGTTTGGTGTAAAATTGACCAAAACAGTCCATATCACAAAATGGTATGGACTGTTTTGATCTGACTAGAGGAATGGGGCCGAGAACCACAGTGGGTTATACACGGAGGCCACCGTTCAGAGAATCGCACGTCGTGTCCATGATTTCTCTTCCGGTGAACGAAAGCACTCGAAGCACTGTCTGGACCGGAACATCTTTGTGGCTGAGATCTACATCCTTCTCTCCTTTGGCTAGTGGAAAATTGACAATACCAGGGACCATTGGATTGGTAAACAAGTTGAAAGAAGAGAAACTAAGAACAGAAAGTACCAAAAAACAGGTAAAGTTCGATAAAGAAATAGCAGCAGCTATTAGCTGGGCAGTAGAAGCGCAAAAACGGAAAAAAGCTCAGTTCGATACTAAACAAAGATTGTTCATAAGAAATTAAGACAATGGAGCAGGAACGCAGACAACAGGGAGGAGCACCTGAGGCCTCTGTTCCTCTCTTATCTGTCCCTGCGTGGGAGGAGGAGCCTCCAGCATATACTGGCTCTCCTCCACCTTCTGTAAACAAGAATGTGATAAGCCTGTATCCGCCTCTTGCAGCCACACTGGCACATACAGGAAGTAAAACTGGTGGTGTGAGCAATTGGAGCAGAATGAGGGGTGCAGTATTAAGTCCATGACTATGATGTAAACCTGGCCACTCAAAGCTTGGATGAGTTAATGAATCATGCCAGACCTGCTGAAAGTGTAGTGCGAAAGAAAAAGAAAAAGAATGTAGTGAAGAAGACAGAGACATTCTGGTGTACTGAAGGAGAAGATGAAATCAATTACACTGGTAATAGTGGAAGAGGGAGTCGGAATCAGTCAAAACTGAATGCGGAAGCTTGCTGGAATTGTGGCAAAGGAGGACACTGGTCTTGGCTAGATAAGTCTGAACACAGACAAATTGTAAAAGATGTCTGTGTTAGCGATATACAAATAGAAAATGATATAAACTAATTCGAAAAAGTAGCTGGATAAAGTCACGTGTTTTTGTGCGATTCAGGAGCATGTTGAATAGTGATAATAAGAAAAAAAAACACCATGTAGAAATGTCTATAAAGATAACATCATTGTTAGAGTTGCTAGTGGAGCAATAAATATAGACACCCTGACAGAACCGCGAGTTATCTATGATCCAGAAACAGGAAACCCCTTGGATTGGCCCTACAGTTCCCAGTAAATTTATTGGGCAGAGATTTAATGACAGTATTAAACATTGCAGTTGTCCCATTCAAAGATGGAATGATTGCAAAAAGAAAACAATATATAGGTGTATGAGGGCCATGGGACTGCACATTTCTATTGGACTTTGGATTTGGTGAATGGGCCCCCTGTGTGGGCAGCTGAAGAATTGCTTCGATGTGCTGAAAGTAAGGTTAATAAGCCTGAAGATGAAATGACCCAAAAAAATCACATTGCGATACAAGGAGACCCCTGGTCCTGACAACAAATACGAACATGAAGTAATACAATTAGGGCCACAAACTGCTACAAATTGCTAGATTTGTACTGGAATTAGACTAGTGCAGTAGTAGCAGTCGCTTTCAGTGACGAGGCAGAAAGACTGTTTTGTAATCATACAATTGTACACGTTTCGAATGCAAAGTAAACATGAGCCATGGGCAAATGTAGGCCTCATGGCAACGAGAGGGCAAAGAGCTACAGATTGAGAGCCAAGGTCTGGGAAAAGAACAGACTTTAGCAAAACATTGCAGATGCGGAGAATGTACCTAGGATGGCATTTAAGAGTGATGCCAGCGCAGCACGTTGCAGAAAATACAAATACAAGAGGTATGACAGAATTATTATTATTTTTTTTTATCACAGAGCAGCTAAGCCAGCTTCCTGATGAATTATGGACAAAAAGCAGCTCAGATGTTGGCTTAATGACAACAAGTGAGCCAGTGGAAATTGAATATCGTCCATGCAAAAAAATAATATCCATTAAAGCAAGATGCTAAAGAAGGTATGAGACCAGTAATTGATGGCTTGCTAAAAGTAAAAAGTGTTAATTGAATGCTCCGATTGACCATGCAATACACCAATATTTCCGGTCAAGAAAGCACCCCCATCTGTAGGGTGGAGGATGGTAAATGCAGCAGTGATTGTTAGAGCACCAAGTGTACCCGATCCGCACACGCTGTTAAATAAGTTAGATTCCAACGCAAAAATATTTGCTGTTGTGGATTTGAGTAATGCATTCTTCTCTATACCAGTACACCCAGATAGCAGATTCTGGTTTGCATGTACATTTGAAGGAAAAAGATACACATATACCCGGTTACCTCAAGGATATTGTGAAAGTCCCACAATATTCTCCCAAGCAATAAACACTCGCTTGGGCACATTTGATCCTCTATGTGGAAGTCAGATTTTGACTTACGTGGATGACATTCTTGTGGCACCACAAAATGACCAGGACTGTGAAAAAGGCACATTGGCTCTGTTGCAACACCTTGCCAAAACGAGAAATAAAGTGACCAAAGCTAAATTCAAATTTTGTGTGACAGAAGGGAAACATTTAGGTCATATGTTGACGGCAAGCGGTCGTCATGTGGACTCAATGAGAAAAGAAGCCATCTTGTCAGCTCCACAACCTGAAACAAAACGACAAATGTTGTCCTTCTTGGGGCTGTGGAATTATTGCAGGAGTTGGGTACCTAATTACGCCGTTGCAAAATTTGATTGATGACAATGTCAGACAAAATTCATTGGACAGAGGAAGGAGAATGAGTATTTTGTGAATTGAAAAGAATTTTCGCAGGAACAGCAGTATTGGCATTACCAAATTATGAAAAACCATTTGAACAGACATTTGATTGTCGAAACAGTCACATGACCTCAGTTTTGTTGCAAAAACATGGAGCAAAACTCACCCCACTAGTATACTATTCAACTAGCCTCGGATGCAGTTGCACGCCAATTTGTGTGCAGGCTGCAGTTGCAGCTGCAATGGCCGTGCAGGCATCAGCCAATATTGTGTTGGTTCATAAGCTGACACTCAAAACTTTCACATGCAGTCTCAGTTGCTCTCCCGCAAAGCAAAACGATGTTTTTATCGCCTGCTAGGCAATTGGCATGTATAGCGCTGTTGCTACCATAACCAAACATAACATTACAGAGATGCACAAAATTGAAATCCAGCCACATTACAGCCATCATCATTAGATGGCGTGGAACACAATTGTTTGGAAGACAGCCAAGCCGCTAAACTACCAAGGACAGATCTTAAAGATCTGCCCCTGCAGGATTCCTTGCATATTTATGTGGATGGCTCATCACAAAAAAAGACAGATAGTCAATATGCATTTTCTACCTTACATGTATTTGATGCACAACGGAAGAATAGAGGAATGACATCAGCCGGAAAGTTAGTAACACATGCAAAGCTTCTCACCTTATTGCTTGAAGCAGTGTTACTTCCTGAAGCAATAGCAGTGTGCAAGTGTGCAGCACACACAAAGAAAAAAAAACGGATGCGGTTTCAAGAGGAAATGCATATGCAGACAAACTAGCTAAAGAAGCAGCTGTCGGTATGCACGACACATTTTCAGTAGACCAAAAAAGAGATGAAAACACACAACTCAACAACACAATATTAAAATCAGAATCAGAATCATCTTTATTTGCCAAGTATGTCCAAAAAACACACAAGGAATTTGTCTCCGGTAGTTGGAGCCGCTCTAGTACGACAACAGACGGTCAATTGACAGAGAACACTTTGGAGACATTAAGACATTGAGAAAAACAGTCACTGAGTAATAAAAGGTAGCTAGTTATCTGGTAATGCCGGTAATTTTTTTTAATTTTATTATTTTTTCAATTAAATGCAGCCCTATGGGGGGCACAAGCCAGTGCAAAATGTAGGCCGGTCCCAAGCCCGGATAAATGCAGAGGGTTGTGTCAGGAAGGGCATCCAGCTTAAAACTTTGCCAAACAAATATGAGCGTTCATCCAAAGAATTCCATACCGGATCGGTCATGGCCCGGGTTAACAACGTCCGCCACCACGCCGTCAACCTGCAGGGCGCCGTTGGAAATTCAGCTACTGTGGGTCGAAGTCGAAGAAGAAGAAGAGGTGGAAAGCGGGTTCTTTGGCAGAAAGAGAAGAGGAAAGCACAGAGCCTAGAACTGAATGTAGGGACTTTGAATGTTGGGACTATGACAGGAAAATCTCGGGAGTTGGTTGACATGATGATTAGGAGAAAGGTTGATATATTGTGTGTCCAGGAGACCAGGTGGAAAGGCAGTAAGGCTCGAAGTTTAGGGGCAGGGTTAAAATTATTTTACCATGGTGTAGATGGGAAGAGAAATGGAGTCGGGTTATTTTAAAAGAAGAGTTGGATAAGAATGTCTTGGAGTTGAAAATAGTATCAGATCGAGTGATGAGGCTGAAACTTGAAATTGAAGATGTTATGTATAATGTGATTAGTGGCTATGCCCGACAGGTAGGATGTGACCTAAAGGTGAATGAGAAATTCTGGAAGGAGCTAGACGAAGTAGTTCTGAGCATCCCAGACAGAGAGAGAGAGTCGTGATTGGTGCAAATTTTAATGGACATGTTGGTGAAGGAAATAGGGGTGATGAAGAAGTGATGGGTAAGTACGGCATCCAGGAAAGGAACTTGGAGGGACAGATGGTGGTAGACTTCGCAAAAAGGATGCAAATGGCTGGAGTGAACACTTTTTTCCAGAAGAGGCAGGAACATAGGGTGACGTACAAGAGCGGAGGTAGATGCACGCAGGTGGATTACATTTTGTGCAGACGAGATATTCTGAAGGAGGTTACAGACTCTAGGGTAGTGGTAGGGGAGAGTGTGGCTAGACATTATAGGATGGTGGTGTGTAAGATGACTCTGGTGGTGGGGAGGAAAATTAGGAAGACAAAGGCATAGAAGAGAACCATGTGGTGGAAGCTGAGGCAGGACGAGTGTTGTGCAGCTTTTCGGGAAGAGGTGGGATAGGCTCTCGGTGGACAGGAGGAGCTTCCAGAAGACTGGACCACTGCAGCCAAGGTGATCAGAGAGGCAGGCAGGAGAGTACTTGGTGTATCTTCTGGCAGGAAAGGAGAGAAGGAGACTTGGTGGTGGTACCTCAAAGTACAGGAAAATTATACAAGGAAAAAGGTTAGCTAAGAAGAAGTGGGACACTGAGAGGACCGAGGAGAGGCGAAAGGAATACATTGAGATGCGACACAGGGCAAAGGTAGAGGTGGCAAAGGCAAAACAAGAGGCATATGATGACATGTATGGCAGGTTGGACACTAAAGAAGGAGAAAATGATCTATACAGGTTGGCCAGACAGAGGGATAGAGATGGGAAGGATGTGCAGCAGGTTAGGGTGATTAAGGATAGAGATGGAAACATGTTGACTGGTGCCAGCAGTGTGCTAGCTATATGGAAGGAATACTTCGAGGAGTTGATGAATGAGGAAAATGAGAGAGAAGGGCAAGTGTTGTGGACCAGGAAGTGGCAATGATTAGTAAGGGGGAAGTTAGAAAGGCATTAAAGAGGATGAAAAATGGAAAGGCAGTTGGTCCTGATGACATTCGTGTGGTAGTATGGAAGCATCTCGGAGAGGTGGCTGTGGAGTTTTTGACCAGCTTGTTCAATAGAATTCTAGCGTGTGAGAAGATGCCTGAGGAATGGAGGAAAAGTGTGCTGGTGCCCATTTTTAAGAACAAGGGTGGATGTGCAGAGCTGTGGGAACTATAGAGGAATAAAGTTGATGAGCCACACAATGAAGTTATGGGAAAGAGTAGTGGAGGCTAGACTCAGGACAGAAGTGAGTATTTGCCAGCAAAAGTATGGTTTCATGCCGAGAAAGAGTACCACAGAGGCATTATTTGCCTTGAGGATGTTGATGAAAAAGTACAGAGAAGGTCGGAAGGAGCTACATTGTGTCTTTGTAGATCAAGAGAAAGCCTATACTTTCAGGTGGAGGAACAGTTAGAAAGATGGAGGCATGCACTGGAAAGCAGAGGAATGAAGCTTAGCCGAAGTAAGACAGAATATATGTGCATGAATGAGAGAGTTGGTGGGGGAAGAGTCAGGCTACAGGGAGAAGAGATAACAAGGGTGGAGGACTTTAAATACTTGGGGTCAACCGTCCAGAGCAATGGTGAGTGTGGTCAGGAAGCGAAGAAACGGGTCCAAGCAGGTTGGAACGGGTGGAGGAAGGTGTCAGGTGTGTTATGTGACAGAAGAGTCTCTGCTAGGATGAAGGGCAAAGTTTATAAAACAGTGGCGAGGCCAGCCATGATGTACGAATTAGAGACAGTGGGACTGAAGAGACAACAGGAAGCAGAACAAATGAAGATGTTGAGGTTCGCTCTCGGAGTGACCGGGTTGGATAAAATTAGAAATGAGCTCATCAGAGGGACAGCCAGGATTCGATGTTCTGGAGACGAAGTTAGAGAGAGCAGACTTCGATGGTTTGGACACATCCAGAGGCGAATTAGTGAGTATATTGGTAGAAGGATGATGAGGATGGAGCTGCCAGGCAAGAGAACTAGAGGAAGACCAAAGGGAAGGTTGATGGATGTCATGAGGGAATACATGAGGGCAGTTGGTGTTGGAGAGGAGGATGCAGGAGATACGCTTACATGGAAAAGGATGACGTCGCTGTGGCGACCTCGAAAGGGGACAAGCAGAAAGGAAGAGAAGATTTTTAAAATTAATTTGTTTTTTTTTTTTTTTTCGTTTTTTTGACAATTGTGCAAATAGATGCAGAGTCCTTTAGCACTTAGAGCAGTTCAAATGACTAATATTGCAATAGTCAATGACCTTTGCATTGTGCAAAGGGCGCTGAGACTTCAAGCAAGTAGTAGTACGATAATCTGGGATAACGTTGATTGTGCAAGTGTTGCAGATACTCCTCAGTCAGTGTGCAAATGGAGCAGATGCTACTCTGGCATGAGTGGCCAGTATTGGTCAACGAGACAGATATGCAAATAGCAGCGTGGTGAGACTACTACAGTGAGTGCATGAGTAATATATACTCAAGACAAAAAGACAAAAAATTGCCAGCATGTTGCAATGAAATTGTAGGCTAGGTCTTTAAGAAGTTGATTGCAAGAGGGAAGAAGCTGTTGGAATGTCTGCTAGTTCTAGTTTCCATTGATTGGTAGCACCTACCTGAGAGAAGGAGCTGGAAGAGCTGGTGACCAGGATGTGGAGGGTCCGAGAGGATTTTGCACGCTCTTGTCTTAGTTCTGGCAGCGTGCAAGTCCTCAAGGGTGGGTAGGGGGGTACCGACAATCCTTTCAGCAGTTTTGATTGTCCGTTGCAGCCGGAGTTTGTCCTTTTTGGTAGCAGCACCAAACCAGACTGTGATGGAAGAACACAGGACTGATTCGATGACCTCTGTGTAGAACTGCCTCAGCAGCTCCTGTGGCAGGCCGTGCTTTCTCAGAAGCCGCAGGAATTACATCCTCTGCTGGGCCTTTTTGAGGACGGGGTTGATGTTGATCGCCCACTTCAGGTCCTGAGAGACTCTAATTCCCAGGAACTTGAAGGTCTTGACGGTTGACACAAGGCAGTCTTTTATGCGTGAGGGGCAGCTGTGGCGAAGGATGCCTCCTGAAGTCCACGATCATCTCTATAGTCTTGAGCGTGTTCAGCTCCAGGTTGTGTCGGCCGCACCACAGTTCCAGCCGCTCCAGTTCCTGTCGATATGCAGACTTGTCACCGTCCTTGATGAGGCCGATGACAGTGGTGTCATCTGCAAACTTCAGGAGTTTGACAGCCAGGTGCGTTGAGGTGCAGTCGTTCGTGTAGAGAAAGAAGAGCAGCGGAGAGAGGACACAGTACTGATGCTGCGTGTGGATGAGGTGGCCTGCCCCAGCCTCACCTGCTGTGTCCTGCCCGTCAGGAAGCTGTAAATCCACTAGCAGATGGCAGGCGAGACGCTGAGCTGGAGAAGCTTGGAGAAAAGGCGTTCAGGGATGATGGTGTTGAACGCTGAGCAGAAGTCCACGAACAGGATCCTCGCGTAGGTCCCTGCACTGTCGAGGTGTTGTAGGATGAAGTGCAGTCCCATGTTGACTGCATCATCCGCAGACCTGTTTGCTCGGTCGGCAAAGATATGTAAAAAAGTGCCAGAAAAGTGTCATCCATCCATTTTCTGAGCCGCTTCTCCTCACTAGGGTCGCGGGCGTGCTGGAGCCTATCCCAGCTAAAATCCGGCAGGAGGCGGGGTACACTCTGAACTGGTTGCCAGCAAATTGCAGAGCACATACAAACAAACAACCATTCGCTCTCACATTCACACCTACGGGCAATTTAAAGTCTTCAATTCATGCATGTTTTTGGGATGTGGGAGGAAACCGGAGTGCCCGGAGAAAACCCACACAGGCACGGGGAGAACATGCAAACTCCACACAGGCGAGGCCGGGGATTGAACCCCGCTCCTCAGAACTGTGAGGCTGACGCTCTAACCAGTCGGCCACCGTGCCGCATGTTGCGGGTATTGTCATGAAAATCAATGTGAAACGTGACAGTACGATGAGTAATGTATTTTTATTTAATAAACAGGAAGGAAATGATGGAAAAATTGTATATACATCATCACATAAAAACACACTGTTGCTGTAACTGCATTGAGATGATTGCATCCTTGTTCACTAGAAGCAGGAGCAGTTTGGAGGAGTGCTACTGTGCACATTCATCAAGACAATAAAACCCCCACACCTCCAGACACTGACCACATCCTTAAAAGGTCATGGAATGTGATACCACCTACTCAAGCCTTCATAAAAAAGAGCTGCACAAGGACAGGCACCTCAAAGGAGTTGGGAGAGATAAGCGTGGTGCTTGTTCTTGTAGCTGCTCTCACTTTGCAAAGTTACTTAACTCAAGTTGTGATTTCTTACTTCGGTCTCCTTCCGTGGTGTGAACTTATTGGTTAAAATAACTATCAGGTTGCTCCAAAGAGGTAAACCCTCATGTGGTACTCTTTGGGTTCACTCTCTGTGTCCCCACCTTCCAACCACAAGAACCGCAGAGTCTCTGTCCTCGAGAGATACTTGAACTCCTCCACTTGAGGCTGGCTCTATTCTCCGACCCAAAGGGGGCACTCCACACTTTTCCGATGAGGACCATGGCCTCAAATTTGGAGGTGCTGATTTTCATCCCAGCCACTTCACACTCAGTTGTGAACTGCTCCAGCGAGAGTTGGCTTGATGAAGCCATCAGAACCACATAATCTGCAAAAAGCAGGGACTCAATACTCATGTCACCAAATCGGACCCTCTCAACACCTTCGCTGCACCGAGAAATTCTGTCCATGAAGGTAGTGAACAGAATCTGTGACAAAGGGCAGCCTTGACAGAGTCCAACTGTCATTGGAAATACAGTGGGTACAAAAAGTATTCAGTATGATATTGCAGCCATTTGCTAAAATAATTGTAGTAAATTTTTTCCCTCATTAATGTACACACAGCACCCCATATTGACAGAAACAAAATTGAATTTTTGAATTTTTTCCAGTTTGAAAAAGAAAAACTGAAATATCACACAGCCATAAGTATTCAGACCCTTTGCTCAGTATTTAGAAGAAACACCCTTTTGAGCTAATACAGCAATGAGTCTTTTTGGGAATGATGCAACAGGTTTTTCACACCTGGATTTGGGGATCCTCTGCCATTCCTCCTTGCAGAGCCTCTCCAGTTCTGTCAGGTTGGATGGTGGACGTTGGTGGACAGCCATTTTCAGCTCTCTCCAAAGATGCTCAAGGCTCAGGCTGGGAACAGTCACGGAGTTGTTCTGAAGCCACTCCTTTGTTATTTTAGCTGTGTGCTTAGGTTCATTGTCTTGTTGTAAGGTGAACCTTCGGTCCAGTCTGAGGTCCCGAGCACTCTGGAGAAGGTTTTCGTCCAGGATATCTCTGTACTTGGCCGCATTCATCTTTTCTTCAATTGCAACCAGTCTCCCTGCAGCTGAAAAACACCCCCACAGCATGATGCTGCCACCACCATGCTTCACAGTTTGGACTGTATTGGACAGGTGATGAGCAGTGCCTGGTTGCCTCCACACATACTGCTTAGAATTAAGGCCAAAAAGTTCTATCTTGGTCTCATCAGACCAGTGAATCTTATTTCTCCCCATCTTGGAGTCCTTCAGGTTTTTTTTTTTTTTTTTTTTAGCAAACTCCATGCAGGCTTTCATGCGTCTTGCACTGAGGTGAGGCTTCCGTCGGGCCACTTTGCCAAAAAGCCCTGACTGGTGGAGAGCTGCAGTGATGGTTGACTTTCTAGAACTTTCTCCCATCTACCGTTTGCATTTCTGGAGCTTAGCCACAGTGCTCTTTGGGTTCTTCCTTACCTCTTTCACCAAGGCTCTTCTCCCCCGATTGCTCAGTTTGGCCAGACGGCCAGCTCTAGGAAGGGTTCTGGTCGTCCCAAATGTCTTCCATTTAAGGATTATGGAGGCCCCTGTGCTCTTAGGAACCTTAAGTGCAGCAGAATTTTTTTGGTATCCTTGGCCAGATGTGTGCCTTGCCACAGTTCTGTCTCTGAGCTCTTCAGGCAGTTCCATTGACCTCATGATTCTCATTTGCTCTGACATGCACTATGTCTTATATAGACAGGTGTGTGGCTTTCCTAATCAAGTCCAATAAGTATAATCAAACACAGCTGGACGCCAATGCAGGTGTACAACCATCTCAAGGATGATCAGAAGAAATGGACAGCACCCGAGTTAAATATATGAGTGTCAAAGGGTCTGAATAAAAATTTCAACAATTCCGTTTTTTTCTGTCAATATGGGGTGCTGTGTGTACATTAATGAGAAGAAAATGAACTTAAATGATTTTAGCAAATGGCTGCAATATAACAAAGGGTGAAAATTTTAAGGGGGTCTGAATACTTTCCGTACCCACTGTACGGCCGATTTACTGCCGGCAATGCTTACCAAACTCTGACACCAGTCATACATGGACCAAACTGCCCGTATTAGGGGTCTGGTACCCTATACTCCCAGAGCAACCACAGAACTCCCCAAGGGACACGATGGGGCAGAGAGAGAAGAGAAAAGCAGAGAGCCTAGAACTGAATGTAGGGACTTTGAATGTTGGGACTATGACAAGAAAATCTCAGGAGTTGGTTGACATGAAAGGTTGATATATTATTTCACATCAACTCCGTCCTCAAAAAGGCCCAGCAGAGGATGTACTTCCTGCGGCCTCTGAGGGAGCACGGCCTGCCACAGGAGCTGCTGAGGCAGTTCTACACAGCGGTCATCGAATCAGTCCTGTGTTCTTCCATCACAGTCTGGTTTGGTGCTGCTACAAAAAAGGACAAACTCCGACTGCAACGGACAATCAAAACTGCTGAAAGGATTGTCGGTACCCCCCTACCCAGCATTGAGGACTTGCACGCTGCCAGAACTAAGACCATAGCGTGCATTCCAACAGCTTCTTCCCTCTTGCGATCAACTTCTTAAACCCCTTGCTTCAAATGTTTTGGAATATTATTCTTTAATGTGGGTGAGAGAATTAATCTCACGTGTTCACGACCCAATAAGTTAACCCAAATTGACTGGCTCTGTTGAACCTCATTTGTGCATGTTTTCAATTAGCGCAAAACATAAATATTCCACATAACACAACAAAACACTTCTTCTCAGACAATCACATGACTACGACGCATTAAGTGGATGTCCACACGCACGCCGCGCGCGCGCACACACACACACACACAGAGAGAGGAAGTGCCTTATAAGGCATGGAGTGTAGGCGAAAAGTCCACATATTTGCCTTAGAGAATGTATTACCATCCTTCCTCTGAGTCTAGCCTCAAGTGGTTTTCTGGCTGAAACCCTGACGTGAGAACTGCCCCACTTCCATGAACTAGCAACATGGGAGAATACTTCCACTACCCAGCCTGCTCCTGGGTCACTCAAAGTTCACTGCTGTGAGTTCAAGTTTAAACTTTCTATTTTGCTTGAGGAGAAGTTCCCATCATGACTATCTGACAGCAGTAAGAGCCGAGTTTGTACAAAAATGTTGTGCTCCAAATTCGCTGCTATAAGAAAAGTGGACAGTGAATGTCGGCCCTGGCACACATTCAAAGTGTGAAGCCCCTGAATAATAGGACAAAAATACATTTTTCTTTCTTGTGGTTCTTTGAGTTTGTATTGAAAACTTACCCCCCTCCTGGAATTCATGACAGGTTATGTTTTGTTTTATTCAACAATTTATTTCAATATATGTCAAAATGGAAATGACATTTGATTGTAGTTGGTATTTTTGTTTTTAATGAACAGGACATTTTGTTTTGAAGACGACAGTATTATGAAGTGGCATGACTCACCTCAATAAATGGAACGATTTGTATTTGTATATTATATAAATACGATATAAATATTGCTTAAAAAGCACTACCTCTGTTGGACAGCTCCGGAAGCCAGCCCATAATTATAAGATTACAGCAACAATGCAACCAGTCAAACAGAATTTTCTTGTCTTTGCAATAACATTGCAGTGATCATCTTAAAAAGTGAATGCATGATTTGTGTCAATTCACATTTCTGTTGCTCAGAGATAGGCGAGCAGAAATGACACAAAACAGTAGGAAGTCTGTAGCACAATGATAGGATAGGACTGAGGATATACAGAGGGATAAAGCTTGCACTGTCAGGGTGAGCAAAGGAGAGGATGGTAGAGAAAGTTTATAACGCGTAGTTTAGGCAAAAAATGCATGAGAGACGAGAGAATCTTTGGTGGCCAGCTGCAAGAGGGAAGATAGCGCAGAAAGGCTTTTAATTCTCAATCCCGACAGAGCCTTTGAAAATTACCAATCTTCTTATCACAGGCGCAGGGCTGCTTATGCAAATGGTTGTGGAGTGGAACATTTAAACGGAAAATTACTCGACAGCACCCCCCGCCCCCCCGCCTCATCCCTCTCTCCCTCTCCACACAAAAAGGCTGTTTTGAGTCAAAGATAAGAAGATGAATTGCTCTCTCTCCCGGCTTTGAAGCGCATCAGGATTTAAAGACTCCAGCCTCAGCTCTGGTCTAATGCTCATGCTGTTGTTGCCTTTGTCGGAGAAAACAGGCATGAGAAAAAGACATTCTAAATAACATGCATTCTTTCCTTCCAATACATGCATGGGGAGACAGGGAGCAAGGATTAAAATGTACTTTGATCTTTTGTTTAACTGTCAGAATTTACTTCGTAAACATTAGACGACGGAATATGAGGATGAATATTTTAAGAAGCATTTGAAATATAAACTTTTTTAACTATTGAAATCCTAAATACAACCCCAATTCCAATGAAGTTGGGACGTTGTGTTAAACAATAAAATATTAAAGAGCTTGTCTTTGAAGTGTATTCAATTCAACATAGGTTGAACATGATTTGCAAATCATTGTATTCTGTTTTTATTCATGTTGAACACAACGTCCCACCTTCATTGGAATTAGGACAGAGCAAACACATTGAAAATTGACAATTTAAGTTACTCCAAACATGTTGAAGTCTTTCTTTCAAATGTAGCACAGCAAAGGGACAGCGACAATGGAATTAGCAGGTGCCCGGCTCTTCCTTACATACACTACATATACTAACCCTTTCCAAAAAATTGGAGTATAATGGAAATGCTTGTTTTCATAATTCCAAAAAGTTCAAAAAGTGAAACTTTCATAGATTACAGATTCAGGGCCCACAATTGAAACAATTTCAAGTATTTCTTTGTTTATTTGTACATAATTTGGGCTTCCAGCTCATAAAACCCACAAAATCAGGAATTCCAAAAATTGGAATACTGTGAAGAAATCAGCCCAAATTTTGCAGGCCGTAAATGTTTTAAACTGAGTGTCACACACTAATCATCTCCTAAACTCAAAGCACCTGCACAGGTTTCCCCAGGTGTCATTAAATTGCTTCAGTTTGGTTCAATTGTCTCAGTTGGGTTCAATACGGAGAAGACCGCAGACTTGACAACTGGCCAGATACCATCCATAGGATGGGTAAGCCACAAAGGTTCATAGCTAAGGAGGCTGGCTGTTCACAGAGTGCTGTGTCCAAGCATATCAATGGAAAGTCGAGTGGAAGGACAAAATGTGGCAGGAGAAGATGCACCAGCAAAAGAGATGACCGTGGGCTTCAGCGGATTATCAAACAGAGAAGATTCAAGAATCTAGCAGAGATCCAGAAAGAGGGGAATGAGGCGGGAGTCACAACTTCAAAAACCACCACATTCAGAGGCATCCGGGAGATGGGCTACAACTGGGTCAAGCCACTTCTGAGACTGAGCCAATGTAGGAAGCATCTCAACTGGGTCAAGGTCAAGGAGAAGGAGGACTGGGCTGTTGGCCAGTGGTCCAAGGTCCTCTTTTCCAATGAAAGTAAAGTGTGCCTTTCATTCTGGAATCAAGGTCCAAGGGTTTGGAGTAAGACGGGTGAAGAACAGATCCCAAGCTGCTTGACGTCCAGTGTGAAATATCTACAGTCAGTCATGATTTGGGGTGCAGGTGTTGGTAAACTCTGCTTTCTTAAATCCAAGGTCACCGTGTGGAGTATTAGCATTGTAAGTAATTAATATTCTGAATTATTCTTTTAGTGGTGTTCTTCATAAATAAGCATTTAATGAAGTGAATAGTGAAATATGCTGGCCTCTTGGAAGCTACTTTTGGAAAGTTGGGAAGCCCAAAAGATACAACTCTGGTGGTCCTTACTCAAATAACAGCGGGTGACATATGATTAATGTAAATTGGCTCATGGTTGCCGGCCAGTCTGCTGCAATGGTTAAAACTGGGAAGACCTGCCAGAACTTGATAGTTTACAATTGTCAGCTGTATCACCAGCCCCCTGCCGAGCCAATGGACTAGGAGCGCCTCCAAAAGGGAGATAAATGCCATGGCCACCTTGTAGTTACAGATACCATTAGAAAGCAAGAAACTCTTAATAACCAGTTGTATTTTATGTTAAAAGAACACCAGATACCATTAAAAAACCATTGTTCAGTATTTTCGTCGTCCTGGCGAATTGCTCTGTTTTTTTTTAGGCCTGGCGGCACGGTGGACGACTGGTTAGAGCATCAGGCTCACAGTTCTGAGGACCCGGGTTCAATCCCCGTCCCCGCCTGTATGGAGTTTGCATGTTCTCCCCGTGTCTGCGTGGGTTTTCTTTGGGTACTCCGGTTTCCTCCCACATCCCAAAAACATGCATGGTTGTTTCCTGCAGTTCCCTTTTTTGGAACTTGGGTGGCGCTTTGTGCCTCGCCTCCCTTTCTCTCTCTCCCCCAGCAACCAGCACCACCTTGGCCACGCACCTGTCCTCTATCAGCACTCATCACTGCCTGCATAAAAGCCTGCCGGATCCAGGAAACCATCGGCAGAGTATTAACACGTTATTGTGGTACACAGGCCGACTTTTACACTCTTGTACGTAAGTTACTCGACTTCCCGAAATCATACTTCGCTCCTTGTGTTCTCCTTTGTCTCCAGTGCTCCTTCAGTGCCCACCGCCACGCCGGCTTAAGTACACCATTGATGATAATCAATTGCAGCTGGTCCCAGCTCCAACTCGTTTCTCCACTCCTGCACCTGCGAACACACACACACACATACACACACACACACACAGGGAGGGGTTCAGGGTGCTGAGACAGCAACCCTGACAGAAGCTATTTGCTGACCAGACTTATTGATAGAGGGTGTGCGTGAGTGTGAGAGTGAGAGAGAGAGACAGACAGAGAGAGAAAACAGAACATACCCCAGAAGATGCTTGTTTTACATCCATCCATCCATTTTCAACACCGCTTATCCTGGTTAGGGTCGCGGGGCGCCGGAGCCTATCCCAGCTGACTTCGGCCGAAAGGCAGACTACACCCTGAACTGGTCGCCAGTCAGTCGCAGGGCACATATAGACACGGACAACCATTCGCACTCACATTCATACCGTCACTGAGTGGGAACAGAACCCACACTGCCTGCACCAAACTCAGGAGAGTGTACAACTACACCGCTTGTTTTACAGTTACCATATTTTCACGACCATAAGATGCACCGTATAAAAAGACGCAGTCTCAGTTACGGGGTCTAGTTCTGTATTTAACACATACATAAGGCGCACCGTATTATTCGGTGCAGGCATGGTAAAACATACGCTAGCATGCATGCTAGCGAATGTTTTTAAAAAGGCAGCGGGAGCAAAACTGAGTTCAGTTGTACTTTATTGAAGTATTTAACAATGTACTCACGTTATTTTTTGATCAATCCTCATCCAGAAATCCATCAAAGTCCTCATCTTCTGTGTCCCAAAGGAAAAGCTGTGCAAGTTCTCCATCAAACATGCCGGGTTCCCTCTTGTCATTGTCGGAGTCAGTCTCGTTGCCGGGGGGCTGTTCACCAATGATGCCGGCTTTCGTGAAAGCTCAGACAACAGTCAAGCAGATACCTTAGCCCAGGCATCCACAATCCATTCACACATGGTGGCGTAACTCGCCTGGCGCTTCGTCTTTTTGGCTTGGCGAAGCTCGTTTTCCTGCTTCCTCCACTTGCGAACCATGGATTCAATGATCTTGAATTCTCTCGCGGCTTCTCGATTCCCATGTTCCTCCGCGTAACTAATAGCTTGCAGTTTAAACTGTGCTTCTTAAGCGTGTCTCTTCGGAGGTGCCATTTTCTGGGGTCCTTAGCCAAACCGATGTTGTTTTGCACAATGCACATACCGGCGCTATATACCGACTGGGGGCGTGCCTTTTGCGTCCTCTTTCACGCGCAACCTTCCCACTGTAACGTCCGCATGCTGTCCTCAGTCACGTCCGTCTTTCCTCTATATAAACAGCGTGTCGGCAGGAAATGCTCCCAGTCAGTCAAGCGGAGCGCTCGTCAAAATCACACAACAACATTTACAGATTTTGGAACTCGGTGCACACATAAGGCGTGCCGCATTATAAGGCGCTCTGTCCATTTTGGATGAAATTTAAGACTTTTAAGTGCGCCTTATGGTTGCGAAAATACGGTACTTGTGACCATAAAATTGGGCTAATGATGCCGTATGCACAGCTGAAACACCTGCAATTTACCGCAAGGTGTTTTCTCAAGTTCGAATGGGCTGCAATATCCATGTTTGGACAGTGACAAAACTATGCTGCATGTTAAAGCTGTTGTTTTCCGTAGTCTGAAATGTAAACACATCCCAAGTTTTGATATCAGTTTAACAGCCAAGTAACTGCTTGATTTTTATCATTCATTTTTTCTACAAGGACAGGTGAAATACTACTACTAATAATAATACTAATAAAAATGATACATTTTCTCGAAAGGTACCTTTTTTTCAGTCACGGACCCATTCAAGGATATACATGTATTTCGCGGACCGGCAAACATCCGCCAATGGGGGGGTGATAGTGGGGTGGAGCTGACTATGGGTGGGAATCGAAAACCAGTTATTAGTACCAGGTCCAACTGACTGATTCCATTCTGTCCATAAAAGTCATGAACAGAATCGGTGACAAAGGGCAGCCTTTGCGGAGTCCAACCCTCACCGGAAAAGAGTCCGACTTACTGCCGGATATGCGGACCAAACTCTGACTCTGGTCGTACAGGGACCAAATAGACCGTATCAGGCTCCTCCAAGCTTCTCCAACTCAGCGTCTCGCCTGCCATCTGCCAGTGGATTTACAACTTTCTGACGGACAGGACACAGCAGGTGAGGCTGGGGGAGGCCACCTCATCCACACGCAGCATTAGCACTAGGGCACCCCAAGGTTGTGTCTTCTCTCCGCTGCTCTTCTCTCTCTACACAAACAACTGCACCTCAACGCACCTGACTGTCAAACTCCTGAAGTTTGCAGATGACACCACTGTTATCGGCCTCATCAAATACGGTGACGAGTCTGCATATCGACAGGAAGTGGAGCAGCTGGAGCTGTGGTGCGGCCGACACAACCTGGAGCTGAACACGCTCAAGACTGTAGAGATGATCGTGGACTTCAGGAGGCATCGTTCGCCAGAGCTGCCCCTCACACTGTCCAGCTGCCTTGTGTCAACCCTCGAGACCTTCAAGTTCCTGGGAATTACAGTCTCTCAGGACCTGAAGTGGGCGATCAACATCAATTCCGCCTGCCACAGGAGCTGCTGAGGCAGTTCTACACAGCGGTCATTGAATCAGAATCAGATCCGAATCAGAATCATCTTTATTTGCCAAGTATGTCCAAAAAACATACAAGGAATTTGTCTCCGGGAGTTGGAGCCGCTCTAGTACGACAACAGACAGTCAATTGACAGAGAACACTTTTGAGACATAAAGACATTGACAAAAAACAGTCACTGAGCAATAAAGGGTTGCTAGTTATGTGGTAATGCCAGTACATTTTTCTTTTATTTTTTGACAATTGTGCAAAAAGATGCAGAGTCTTCTAGCACTTAGAGCAGTTCGAATGACTAATATTGCAATATTCCGGTGCAATGACCATTGTGCAAAGGGCGCCGAGACTTCAAGCGAGTAGTGCGATAATCTGGGAAAATGTTGATTGTCCAAATGTTGCAGATACTCCTCAGTCAGTGTGCAAATAGAGCAGATGGTACTCTGGCATGAGTGGCCAGTATTGGTCAACAACAGATATGCAAATAGTGCAGCATGGCGAGACAACTACAGTGAGTGCACCAGTAATGTAGAATTGGCCCCACAGAAGTGTGACAACGAACACAAGTCAGAAAATTGCCAGCATGTTGTAATGGAATTGTAGGTTAGCTGTTTAAGAAGTTGATCACAAGAGGGAAGAAGCTGTTGGAATGTCTACTAGTTCTAGTTTGCATTGATCGGTAGCGCCTACCTGAGGGAAGGAGCTGGAAGAGCTGTGACCGGGGTGCGGAGGGTCCGAGAGGATTTTGCACGCCCTTGTCTTAGTTCTGGCAGCGTGCAAGTCCTCAATGGTGGGTAGGGGGTACCGACAATCCTTTCAGCAGTTTTGATTGTCCGTCGCAGTCGGAGTTCGTCCTTTTTTGTTGCAGCACCAAACCAGACTGTGATGGAAGAACACAGGACTGATTCGATGACCGCCGTGTAGAACTGCCTCAGCAGCTCCCCTGGCAGGCCGTGCTTTCTCAGAAGCCGCAGGAAGTACATCCTCTGCTGGGCCTTTTTGAGGACGGAGTTGATGTTGGTCGCCCACTTCAGGTCCTGAGAGACTGTAATTCCCAGGAACTTGAAGGTCTCGACGGTTGACACAAGGCAGCTGGACAACGTGAGCGGCAGCTGTGGCGAAGGATGCCTCCTGAAGTCCACAATCATCTCGACAGTCTTGAGCGTGTTCAGCTCCAGGTTGTGTAAGCCGCACCACAGCTCCAGCCACTCCGCTTCCTGTCGAGATGCAGACTCGTCACCGTCCTTGATGAGGCCGATGACAGTGGTGTCATCTGCAAACTTCAGGAGTTTGACAGTCGGGTTCGCTGAGGTGTAGTCGTTCGTGTAGAGAGAGAAGAGCAACGGAGAGAGGACACAACCTTGGGGCGCCCCAGTGCTGATGCTGCGTGTGTCCTCGCCCGTCAGAAAGCTGTAAATCCACTGGCAGATGGCAGGTGAGACGCTGAGCTGGAGAAGCTTGGATGAAAGGAGTTCAGGGATGATGGTGTTGAACGCTCAGCTGAAGTCCACGAACAGGATCCTCGCGTAGGTCCCTGCACTGTCGAGGTGTTCTAGGATGAAGTGCAGTCCCATGTTGACTGCATCATCCGCAGACCTGTTTGATCAGTAGACAAACTACAGGGGGTCCAGCAGGGGACCTGTGACGCTCTTGAGGTGGTCCAGCACGAGGCGTTCAAAGGACTTCATGACCACAGATGTCAAGGCGACAGGCCTGTAGTCATTTAGACCCGAGATTGTAGGTTTCTTGGGGACTGGAATGATGGTGAAGCGTTTGAAACATGATGGTACTTCGCACAGTTCCAGAGATCTATTGAATATCTGTGTGAAGACTGGAGCGAGCTGGTCCGCGCAGACTTTGAGGCAGGATGGGGACACATGGTCCGGGCCTGCCGCTTTGTTAATCTTTTGTTGTTTGAAGATGTGTCTTCAAACCTGTTCGTGGATGGTTAACGCAGAAGTCGGTGGTGTGATTGTGGTCGGTGGTGCGGCTGGGTGGGTGTGCGGTGTGAAGTGTCCTTTTCAAATCTGCAGTAGAAGGTATTCAAGTCGTTGGCTAGTGTGCTATTGTTCTCAGCTGGGGGGCGTCGTCGCTTGTAATTGGTCAGCGATTGCAATGCATGCCAGACTGATTTAGAGTTGTTAGCGCTAAACTGTTGTTCCAACTTTGCTGCATAGTTCCTCTTTGCAATGTTAATTTCTTTAGTCAGCTGGTTTCTAGCGCGATGATACAGGGCCCTGTCCCCGCTTTGATATGCGTCCTCCTTGGTTTGGCGAAGCTGCTTAAATTTGGCAGTGAACCACAGCTTGTTGTTGTTGAATCAGTCCTGTGTTCTTCCATCACAGTCTGGTTTGGTGCTTCTACAAAAAAGGACAAACTCCGAATAAAACGGACAATCAAAACTGCTCTAAAGATTGTTGGTACAACCCTACCCACCCTTGAGGACTTGCATGCTGCCAGAACTAAGACAAGAGCATGAAAATCTTCTCGGACCCTCCACATCCCGGTCACCAGCTCTTCCAGGTCCTTCCTTCCGGTAGGTGCTACCGATCAATTCCAATAGCTTCTTCCCTCTTGCCATCAACTTCTTAAACACCTAACCTACAATTCCATTGCAACATGCTGCCAATATTTTTTGTCGAGTTTGTTGTCACATTTCTGTCCGGCCAATTATACATTACTCGTGTACTCACTGTAGTAGTCTCGTCCCCGCTGCACTATTTGCATATCTGTTATTGACCAATACTGGCCACTCATGCCAGAGTAGCATCTGCACCAATTCCACACAGACTGAGGAGTATCTGCAACATTTGCACAATCAACATTGTCCCAGATTATCGCACTACTTGTCACTTTAAACTGCATACACTCCTTGAAGTCTCGGCCCCCTTTGCTCAATGGTCATTGCACAGGACTATTGCTATATTAGTCATTCAAACTGCTCTAAGTGCAAGAGGATTCTGCATAGTTTGGGACAATTGTCAAAAAATAAATAAGAAATCAATAAAAATCAATCAAAATCCATCCATCCATTTTCTACCGCTTATCCGAAGTTAGGTCGCAGGGGCAATAGCTTTAGCAGGGACACCAGGACTTCTGTCTCCCCAGCCACTTTATCCATCTGTTCCGGGGGGATCCCGAGGCATTCCCAGGCCAGCAGAGAAACACAGTCTCTCCAGTGTGTCCCGAGTCGTCCCCGGGGTCTCCTCCCGGTGGGACGTGCCCGGAACACCTCACCGGGGAGGCCTCCGGGGGCATCCAAATCAGATGCCTCAGCCACCTCATCTGGCTCCTCTCAATGTGGAGGAGCAGCAGCTCTACTCTGAGATCCTCCCGGATGAACGAGCTTCTCACCCTATCTCTAAGGGAGAGCCCGGACACCCTGTGGAGGAAAGTCATTTCGGCCGCTTGTATCCGGGATCTTGTTCTTTCGGTCACGACCAACAGCTTGTGACCATAGGTGAGGGTAGGAACGTTGATCAACCGGTAAATTGAGACCTTCGCCTTTCGGCTTTGCTGCTTCTTTACCACTCCGGACCGATACAAAGTCTCGGGTTCCGCATCACCGATCCGCCTGTCGATCTCCCGTTCCATTCTTCCCTCACTCGTGAACAAGACCCCAAGTTCCTCCACTTGGGGCAGGATCTCATCCCCGACCTGAGAGGGCACGCCACCCTTTTCTGACTGAGGACCATGGTCTCAGATTTGGAGGTGCTCATTCTAACTCCCAGCCGCTTCACACTCTGCTGCGAACCACTCCAGTAAGTGTTGGAGATCACGGTTTGATGAAGCCAACAGAACCACATCATCTGCAAAAAGCAGAGATGCAAGACTGAGGCCACCAAACTGGACCCCTCTACGCCTCGGCTGCGTCCATAAAAGTTGTGAACAGAATCGTTGACAAAGGGCAGCCTTGGCAGAGTCCAATCCTCACCGGAAAGGAGTCTGACTTACTGCCAGCAATGCGGACCAAGCACCCCCGACAGGACTCCCCGAGGGAGTCCACAAGTCCACAAAAACACATGCAGACTGGTTGGGCGAACTCCTATGCACCCTCGAGCACCCTGCCAATGGTATAGAGCTGGTCCAATGTGCCACGGCCAGGACGAAAACCACACTGATCATCCTGGATCTGAGATTTGACTTCCCGACGGACCCTCCTCTCCAGCACCCATGAATAGACCTTACCAGGGAGGCTGAGGAGTGTGAGCCCCCTGTAGTTAAAACACACCTTCCGGTCCCCTTCTTAAAAAGGGGGACCACCACCCCAGTCTGCCAATCCAAAGGCATTGTCCCCGATGTCCATGTGATGTTGCAGAGGCGTGTCAACCAGGACAGCCCCACAACATCCAGAGCCTTGAGGAACTCCAGGCTAATCTCATCCACCCCCGGGGCCTTCCCACCGAGGAGCTTTTTAACCACCTCAGCCCCAGATATAGGAGAGCTTGCCTCAGAGAACCCAGACTCTGCATGGGAAGGCATGTCGGTGGAATTGAGGAGGTCTTCGAAGTATTCTCTCCACTGACTCACAACGTCCAGAGTCGATGTTAGCAGCGCCCGATCCCCGCCATTATGATGTTTTTTTTGTTGTTATGATCAAATGATTTGTGGTTTTATTCTCTCTTAATACTATAGTAAGTCTTTGATTATGTATCCTGTATTATATTGTCTTGTAGATATATTTTACTGCTTTTTTACATCATGGCCAGGGGACTACAGATGAAAACTAGCCTTCTGGCTAATTCTGGCTTTTTTAACCATGTGTATTTCATGTGTTTTATGAAATTGCATTGTCCCCTTTCAAATAAACTGATTAAAAAATAAAATAAAAAATACACACTGTTGATGGTGCAGTGCTTCCCCTTCCTGAGACGCCAGATGGTGGACCAGAATTTCCTCGAAGTCGTCCGGAAGTCTTTCTCTATGGCCTTTGGTTTTTGCTTCAGCAACCACCAAAGCTGCATTCCGCTTGGCCAGCCGGTACCCATCAGGAGTCCCAAAGGCCAAAAAGACCCGATAGGACTCTTCAGCTTGACGGCATCCCTCACTGTTGGTGTCCACCAACGGGTTCAGGGATTGTCACCACGACAGGCACCACTTTACGGCCACAGCTCCGGTTGGACGCCTCAGCAATGGAGGCGCAGAACATGGTCCACTCGGACTCGATGTCCCCCGCTTCCCCCGGAATATGAGCAAAGTTCTGTCGGAGGTGGGAGTTGAAACTCCTTCTGACAGGGGATTCTGCCAGACGTTCCCAGGAAACCCTCACAATACGTTTGGGCCTGCCACGTCAGACCGGCATCTTCCCCCATCATCAGAGCCAACTCCTACCAGGTGGTGATCAGTTGACAGCTCCTCCCCTCTCTTCATCCGAGTGTCCAAGACATGCGGCCGCAAGTCCGATGACACGACCACAAAGTCGATCATCGAACTGCGACCTGGGGTATCCTGGTGCCAAGTGCACGTGTGTACACCCTTATGCTTGAACATGGTGTTTGTTATGGATAATCCGAACAGAAGTCCAAAAACACAACACCACTCGGGTTCTGATTGGGGGGGGGGGGGGGGGGGGGGGCGTTCCTCCCAATCACGCCCTTCCAGGTCTCTCTGTCATTGCCCCTGTCAGCATTGAAGTCCCCCAGCAGAACAATGGAGTCCCCAGTGGGAGCGATCTCCAGCACCCCCTCTAACGACTCCAAAAAGGGTCGGTACTCTTCACTGCTGTTTGGTGCATAGGCACAAACAACCCTCTCGACCACCAGGGTGAAGCCCAACGTACAGGCGCCGAGCCGGGGGGCAATAAGTATACCCACACCTGCTCGTCGGCTCTCACCGTGGGCAAGTACATAGTGGAAGAGAGTCCAACTCCTCTCAAGAGGACTGGTACCAGAGCCCAGGCCATGTGTGGAGGCGAGCCCGACTATATCTAGTTAGAACTTCTCGACCTCACACACCAGCTCGGTCTCCTTCCCTGCCAGAGAGGTGACATTCCACGTCCCTAGAATCAGCTTCTGACGCCGGGGAAGTGCTGTGAAAAATTGGCTTCTCAAATTGTAGGATTTCAGCGAACCAAAGGGAGAGCCATTAGCCTCACATGGAGAAAACATGGAATAGTGGTGACCATTCGCAGGAATGGCCGGCCTACACAGATTATCCCAAGAGAACAGCAATGACTCATCCAGTAGGCTACAAAGGAACTCAGGACAACTTCTAAAGAACTGCAGGCCTCCCATGCCTCAGTTTAAAGTCTCCAGTTTCTCAAGCCACCTGGGAACTGCATCAAGTGATTTCACAAGGTACTCTTGTGAGATGGAAGACATAACTTCTCGTATTTGCCCTTCAAGTTCTTCCAAAATCGTTGGTTTGGTAGAATAGACTTGCTCCTTTAATCATGGAACATACACAAAAAAAATTTGAAAAATATTACAACGTGAATAAATTACAAGTATTTAAAAAATTGGGAGTTATTTTTTAATCACCCTGTATATTCTAAGTCCGTGGGCTTCTTTGATGGACCTTGAGCTTCAGTTCTTTCCATAGATTTTTGATTGGAGTCAAGTCAGGTGTTTGGCTGGGCCATTCTAGCAACTTTATTTTTTTTCTTTGGAACTAATTGAGTTTCCTTGGCAGTATATTCTGGATCATTATCTTGCTGAAATGTCCACCCTCATTTCATTTTCACTATCCTCCAAGATGGCAGCAGATTTTTTTCAAGAATGTCTCGGTACATCCTTCCTTCAAAAATGTGAAGTTTACCAGTAGCATTTGCTGAAAAGCAGCGCCACACCATAATGTTCTCACCTCCGAACTTCACTGTTGGTATGGTTTCTTTAGGGTGATGTGCAGTGCCATTTCACCTCCAAACGTGGTGTTTTGCGCTCATCTGACCAGACTATATTCTCCCAGTATTTAACTGGCTTGTCCAAATGTTGTTTAGCAAACTTTAAACGAGCTTTGACATGCTTTTTTTCAGCAATGGGGTCTTGCGTGGTGAGCGTGCATACAGGCCATGGCGGCGGAGTGCATTACTCATTGTTTTTGTGACAACAGTACTCCCGGTATTTTTGAAGCTTTCCACAGGTGGTCCTTGGCTCTTGGCACTCCTCTGTCACAAATCTTGCGAAGAGTACCTGATCGAGGCAAATTTATGGTCGTATGATTGGCTTTCCACTTACGTATTATGGCGCCAACCGTGCTCAATGGAACATTCAGAAGCTTAGATATGCGCCTGTAACCAATGCTATCGTTATGTTTTGAAACAATTAGTTTGCGATGGCCTTGAGATAGCTCTCTACTCTTACCCATCATGAGATGTGTCTTGACTCACACCTTGGCAATGAGACCTTTTTGTAGGCCATCAATTAGGACTGAACCATCTGAAAATTCGCTTGCACTGACAAGGGCCTGGATTTCTGTTAAGATTATTGATAGATTTTAGGTGTTGTCTTGGCTTTCCATGCCTTTTGCCCCTCCCTTTCTTAATGTGTTCAACACATTTTCCCTGTGTCATTTCACATTTTTACACACAACTTAATTTCTAATCTTATTTGTTCTACTTTCTTGTATGTCTGGATTACTTGGGTTGTTCCCAACATCTGGTGAGATTTTCAGGTCAAAAGCACCTTTGGAAGTATATTTAGTGAGAAAAATGGTGACGTGTTAAATACTTATTTCAGCCTATGTATCTTCACTCCTGCCTTCTGGAGGTTTGTTGCTGATGTGACTACTCGTTATTTAACTTAGCTCTCAAAAATGTTTCTGTTGTTGTTGCTGTTTCGCATTCAATGTCTATTTCTTGGTTTTGATTTTAGTTTCACCTCTGACTCGTGTAAATGAAGTCTTCACAGGCAAAACTAAGCATAGCGATTTTGACACTATATTTTTTTTAAGTAATTACTGCCCACCAAAACACACCTGTCAGTTCCTATAGTGGTAAACTGATACTGGTGTAAAACAAGTGCAAGAAAAGTATGTGAACCTTTTGGATACATACACTGTATTGCCAAAACTAGACTCACATATGATTTTAAGTGATATTCCATTCGAAATCCATATGGTTTAATATGATTTAGGTCTAGAGTCTCGACAAATTGCTTGTGTGTTTTGTAACATACTTGGGCAATCAAGCTGATTCCAATTCTACCGTTTGCAACTGCAACAGCTGGAACTCTTGTGGAAAGGCTTTCAACAAGGTTTAGGAGTGACATTATGGGAATTTTTGCCGATTCTTCCCGGGGCATATTCGTGAGGTCAAACAGTGTTGTTGGACGACAAGGCCTTGGCTCACTGTCCACTGGAAATAAACCCAAAGCTGTTTTATGGGGTTGAGGGCGGGACTCTGTGCAGGGAAGTCAAGTTTATTTTCACCAAATTCTCTCATCCATGTCTCTATGGACCTTTCTTTGTGCACTGGTGCATAGACATGTTGGAACAGGAAGGCGTAGTCCCCAAACTGTTTCACTATCCGAGATCTCTTGATATGCTGAAGCATTCAGAATTCCTTTCACAGGAGCTCAGGGGCTAATATTTTGGACATTACCAACTTTGTGGGAACAGTTTGGAGATGGCCCCTTGCTGTACCAACATGACTGCATCAGTGCACAAATCAAGGTTCATAGAGAAGTGGATGAAAGAGTTTTATGTGGATGAACTTGACTGGCCTGCACAATCCTGACCTCAACCCTATGGAACACTTTTAGATGAATTAGAGTGGAGACTTAGAGCCAGGCCTTCTTGTCCAACACCAGTGTGTAACTTCAATAGTGCACTTCTGGGAAAATGGTCATACATTCCCATTAACACACTCCTAAACCTTGTTGAAAGCCTTTCCAGAAAAGTTTAAGATATAATTACAGAGGGTGTACCAATGTCAATTTAAACCATATGGATTAAGAATGGGATGTCACTTAAATTCATATCTGAGTCAAAGCAGGTGATCTATACTTTTAGCTATGGAGTGTATCTACAGTAAAGATTTTACAATAATGTACTTATTTTCATTGTCTAATATTCTCTTCATGATCAAACATGGCTTTAAATAATTTAAAAGTCATTCAATTTTAATCCTACTTTTATGTGTTGACAAGAAAAGCCACTCTGTGCACAGGATGCAAAGCCTCAATTTATTCATGAGCAGATGCTTAACAGAACCCTTTACTTGAGCTGTACTGTATGAGAGGAACCCAGTTTAAAAAAAAAAATTCATGCATGTGTTGTAAAAGTACATTGTTCAGTAAGGGTTCTGCAGCTTGCCGTCTTGCGAAATATGGTCCCACCATGACATACATAAATCCAGGGAATGCTGGATTCAATAATCTTGACGCTTGTTTATTAAGTTTAGGGAAATGAACTACTGAATTTTATTAATCAGGTATGGAAAATAATGCATTTAACTCCTCTTTATATTTAATACGAATCAAGATGTAGATAGACAGGAAAACTGATTGATACATTTACTTTATTAATCATGTGAGGGAAATAATGCAGCCCTATGGGGGCCACAAGCCAGTGCAAACCTCGGGCCAGTCCCAAGCCCAGATAAATGCAGAGGGTTGCGTCAGGAAGGGCATCCGGCTTAAAACTTTGCCAAACAAATATCATTCATTCATCTAAAGAATTCCATACCGGATCGGTCGTGGCCCGGCTTAACAACGTTAACCTGCAGGGCGCCGGTGGAAATTCAGCTACTGTGGGTCGAAGACAAAGGAGAGGTGGAAAGCGGGGATTGAATGTGGGGACTTTGAATGTTGGGACTGTTGGGACTCGGGAGTTGGTTGACACAATGATTAGCAGAAAGGTTGATATATTGTGTGTCCAGGAAAGGCAGTAAGGCTCGAAGTTTAGGGGCAGGGTTTAAATTATTTTACCATGGTGTAGATGGGAAGAGAAATGGAGTAGGGGTTATTTTAAAAGAAGAGTCTTGGAGGTGAAAAGAATATCAGATCGAGTGATGAGACTGAAACTTGAAATTGAGGGTGTTATGTGTAATGTGATTAGCGGCTATGCCCCACAGTTCGGATGTGACCTAGAAGTGAAAGAGAAATTCTGGAAGGAGCTAGACGAAGTAGTTCTGAGCATCCCAGACAGAGAGAGAGTCGCGATTGGTGCAGATTGTAATGGACATGTTGGTGAAGGAAACAGGGGTGATGAAGAAGTAATCGGTAAGTATGGCATCCAGGAAAGGAACTTAGAGGGACAGCTGGTGGTAGACTTTGCAAAAATGATGGAAATGGCTGGAGTGAACACTTTTTTTCAGAAGAGGCAGGAACACAGGGTGACCTACAAGAGTGGAGGTAGAAGCACGCAGGTGGTTTACATCTTGTGCAGACGATGTAATCTGAAGGAGGTTACTGACTTTAAGATAGTGGTAGGGGAGAGTGTGGCTCGACAGCATAGGATGGTGGTGTGTAAGATGATTTTAGTGGTGGGGAGGAAGATTAAGAAGACAAAGGCAGAGCAGAGAACCATGTGGTGGAAAGTGAGAAAGGAACAGTGTTGTGTGGCTTTTCGGGAAGAGCTGAGACAGGCTCTTGGTGCACGGGAGGAGCTTCCAGAAGACTAGACCACGACAGCAAGGTAATCAGAGAGACAGGCAGGAGAGTACTTGGTGTATCTTCTGGCAGGAAAGGAGAGAAGGAGACTTGATGGTGGAACCTCAAAGTACAGGAAATCATACAAGGAAAGAGGTTAGCTAACAAGAAGTGTGACACTGAGAGGACCGAGGAGAGGAGAAAGGAATACATTGAGATGTGGCGTAGGGCAAAGGGAGAAGTGGCAAAGTCCAAACAAGAGACATATGATGACATGTATGCCAGGTTGGACACTATCTTCTTCTTTTCCTTTCGGCTTGTCCCTTTAGGCGTTGCCACAGTGCGTCATCCTTTTCCATGTAAGCCTATCTCCTGCATCCTCCTCTTGAACACCAACTGCCATCATGTCTTCCCTCACGACATCCATCAACCTTCTCTTTGATCTTCCTCGAGCTCTCTTGCCTGGCAGCTCCAATCTCATCATCCTTCTACCAATATACTCACTCTCTCTCCTCTGGACGTGTCCAAACCATTGAAGTCTGCTCTCTCTAACTTTGTCTCCGAAACATCGAACTTTGGCTGTCCCTCTGATGAGCTCATTTCTATTTTTATCCAACCTGGTCACTCCGAGAGCGAACCTCAACATCTTCATTTCCGCCATCTCCAACTTTGCTTCCAGTTGTCTCTTCAGTGCCACTGTCTCTAATCCGTACATCATGGCTGGCCTCACCACTGTCTTATAAACTTTGCCCTTCATCCAAGCAGAGACTCTTCTGTCACATAACACACTTGACACCTTCCTCCATCCGTTCCAACCTGCTTGGACCCGTTTCTTCACTTCCTGACCACACTCACCATTGCTCTGGACGGTTGACCCCAAGTATTTAAAGTCCTCCACCCTTGCTATCTCTTCTCCCTGTAGCCTCACTCTCCCCCCACCGACTCTCTCATTCATGCACGTATATTCTGTCTTACTTCGGCTGAGCTTCATTCCTCTGCTTTCCAGTGCATGCCTCCATCTTTCTAACTGTTCCTCCACAGCATACCTCCACAGGAATGTCATCAGGACCAACTGCCTTTCCATTTTTCATCCACTTTAATGCCTTTCTAACTTCCCCCTAGGTGTGAATGTAAGTGTGAATGGTTGTTTGTTTGTATGTGCCCTGCGATTGGCTGGCAACCATTTCAGGGTGTACCCCGCCTCCTGCCCGTTGATAGCTGGGATAGGCTCCGGCACGCCCGCGACCCGCGTGAGGAGAAGCGGCTCAGAAAATGGATGGATGGATGGATGGATGATTGGCAATCCGCTGAGTTTCAGATTTGCAATGAAAAGGATGCTGTTGTAAACGCCGTCCTTTATCAAAAGGGGGGGTCGGTGTGGAGGTGACTCAAACTGTTTTTTTTCGCGGAAACTCAGATTCGTCTTCTTGACTTGGCGAAGCTCGTTTTCTTACTTCCTCCACTTGCAAACCATGGATTCGTTGATCTTGAATTCTCTCGCGGCTGCTCGATTCCCATGTTCCTCCGGGTAACTAATAGCTTGCAGTTTAAACTGTGCTTCATAAGTTTTTCTCTTCGTAGGTGACATTTTTGGGGGTCCTTCGCCAAACCGATGTTGTTTTGCACAATGCACACCCCGGAAATGCTCCCAAGTGGTATAATAAAACACCCCGGCGCTATATACCTACTGGGGGCGGAACTTTAGCGTCCGACTTCACGCACCCTTCTCCTGTCCTCAGCCACGTCCGCTTTTCCTCTGTGTCAGCAGCGTGTCGGCAGGAAATGCTTAAAAAAAAAAAATAAATAAATAAAAAGCGGAGCGCTCATCACACAACAACATTTATAGATGTTGGAACCCGGTGCATATATAAGGCGCGCCGCATTATAATGCGCCCCGTCCATTTTGGAGAAAATGTAAGACTTTTAAGTGTGCCTTATGGTCGTGAAAATATAGTATTAAGTCTGTAACATAGCAAAATGTGGAAAACTTGAAGGGGTGTGAATACTTGGCTGTCCCTCTGATGAGCTCATTTCTATTTTTATATATATCCATCCATCCATCCATTTTCTGAGCCGCTTTTCCTCACTAGGGTCGTGGGCGTGCTGGAGCCTCTCCCGGCTATCATCGGGCAGGAGGCGGGGTACACCCCTGAACTGGTTGCCAGCCAATCGCAGGGCACATACAAACAAACAACCATTCGCACTTACATTCACACCTACGGGCAATTTTAGAGTTGTCAATTAACCTACCATGCATGTTTTTGGGATGTGGGAGGAAACCGGAGTGCCCGGAGAAAAGCCACGCAGGCACGTGGAGAACAAGCAAAACCGGCCACACAGGCGGGGCCGGGGATTGAACCCCGGTCCTCAGAAGGCAGACGCTCTAACCAGTCGTACACCGTGCCGCATATATATATATATATATATATTGTAGACTCCCCAAAAAGGACAGAACTTCAAACCTTCTCTCAAAGGACAAATGGCCGCCATGAGTAATACCGTCATGCCTCATCCTACCTTCTCAAGTCAAAGAGAAGTAACTCAACAACACCTCAACAATCCGGACACCCTTCTGGGTACAACGACCAAAAAATAGAAGGTCTGGACTAACTTAATTAGCAATAGCTTGATAAATCGTATATTTGCAAGCCACAGACTGGTGGCTCGAACAGAATTCCTCCTTTGGAAGGTTCTGTTATCAATAAAGACAAGAGACCCCTGTGGTGAAGCTCAGACAAGGGGTCTCCTTAGAGTTACTGAACAGTGAAGCAACAGCACTCCCAAGATGGGAATCTCGGGACTGACAAACGGTAGCGAGAAAAAGCTTATTTTTAAGTTAGGGGTTTAAAGTCCTAGTTCTGTAATATAGTAAGCAAAGTAGGACAGTGGGGTCTGTTGGTAAGGACGCGATTAGTACTGATCAGTGTGTGTCCTCGTCATGTTGTACTTACAATACAAGACGTCTATAGGTACATACATAAATAAATATACTATATATCCATACACACACATATATATATATATATATATATATATATATGTCGTGAGTAAAACTTCGGCTATGCCAATTATTACAGAATGGCAGACCATTCTAGAATGGTGGCGGGGGACACCCAAGCGTTGGAGCACCACCCTGTGGTGAAAAAGAAAATGCCAACAGTTGCGGGGGAGCTGCCCGGTACGTGTGGGTATGCGGCGCTTTGTCACATGGCCAGCCGTTGCGCGAACAGGTGCCACTTCAAATATCTGAGCAACACAGGACAAGTGGTCGGTGGTGCCGCTGAGAGGGTGCAGGGTATCAAAGTGGCCTTTTCAAATCTTCAGTAGAAGGTGTTCAAGTCATCAGCTAGTCTTTTATTGTTCTTGGCTTGAGGGGATGGTCACTTTTAGTTGGTTAGCGAACGTAATCCACGTCAGCCTAACTTAGAATCGTTAGCGGTAAACTGTTTTTCCATTTTATCTGCATAATTTCTCTTTGCGATGTTAATTTCTTCCGTCAGCTGGTTTCTAGCGCAATTATACAGGGCTCTATCCCTATTTCGATAGGCGTCCTCTTTAGCCTGGTGAAGTTTGTCAGTAAACCATGGCTTGTTGTTATCGAACATGTGAAGTGTCTTTGTTGGTTCACACACATCTTCAGAGAAACTGATATAGGATGGGACACAGTCTATATATTCATCCAGGCTGCGATGTCGAAGTTTCAAAGACACGCCAGTCTGTGTGGTCTAAAGAGTCTTGAAGTTCTAACTTTGCTTCATTGTTTTCATCACAGGCTTCGCACATTGAAGTTTGTGCCTGTATGTTGGTATAAAGTGAATTAAGCAGTGATCAGTACGGTATGTGTCATTTAGCGTAGTATAGCAGTGGTCTAGAATGTTTTTCCCCTGCTAGGACAGTCAATGTGTTGCTTCTATTTAGGGAGTTCATGGTTGAGTTTAGCTTTGTTGAAGTTCCCAAGAATAATGAGGGGTGAATCTGGGTGCTTTTTTTCAAGTTTGTTTACTTGTTCAGTGAGCGATAGCAGTGCGGCATTCAAGTCAGCCTGGGGAGAACAAACTCCTCTGTTGCACAGCAAAACTGTTCCAGTCCAAAGGCATACAGAGCCACCATTCTGCAAGGCCATGCAGCTGAACAGGACAGGTTCAAAAAAAACAAAAAAAAAAACAATCCTAATATGTGAGTTGAATTTTGATCAAATACTTCAGTCTGTTTTATGTTTCATGTAACTTACTGATAATGATTACTAGCGGTTTGTCTTTCTGTCCTGCAGAAGGCTATCCAACTTCGGTACTTATTTAACAAATTGCAGACATTTCAACTCATATAATCCTCTATATTTTAGGAAAATGTATTTTGTATTATGTGTCAAATTTTACAAATATGTAAGAGAAATGCATGGATTTTTTTTTATTATTATGTACTTATTCCACAATCTACTGATTCAAATAAATGTTTTTTGTTGAAAACTGCATATGCCAAGAACATGAGCATCTACAGATTATTTATAAATTGTTTTGTGAATTTTTACCAATTTATTGAGCAAATGGATTGTTTAAACTGTTTAACTTAATCCGAATGTAGAATTAGCTAACCTTTTATCTTCTAAACCTTTCTTTCAAAGAATTACCTGTGTTTTAATGATCATAACTCCATAAAGTGTTATCAGCAAAAGTGGGCTGCTCATTTGGTGTTTAGTTTCCAAAAAAACAACATTTCAGGACACGTCAGCATGACGGGAAGAATTTACATGTCACGGTCGTCAAAATCAAATAAATATAAAGAAATAGATGGGTGCTGGATTTAGATGATAGCACCCTGGGAAACAGCTTTACAGACATCAGTATGTTTATGTTGAGCTTAAACGGTGGCACTATGAACACAACGCATTGTGTAAGTGGTTGATGTAAACATGCAAAGTAGGGACGAGAAGAATTGGAAGGGTCCATGTTTGCCTTGTCAGGTTTATCGCTTGTGGGAGGGCTTAGTGGAAGACGTTGCAGATAAGGAGATGAGGCTCGATAGCTCCGAATGGTCGGGAAGGCGAACAGAAAGAAAAATGACAATTACAATTCTAAAGAGTTGTACTTGGGGAAATCAAAGCGGTCTTGCCCCAGAGGACCCAGGTATGTTCCAGCTGTGCTTCGAAAGGAATCAGGGGATACACCCATTTGTCTGCTACAGCAAAGCAAAGGAAAACTTGATACAGCCGGGGGTCTCTCTCTCTCTCTCTCTCTCTCTCTCTCTCACACCTGCCTGTCTTGGTCTTTCCGATTCCCGCTCTTCTGCTTGTCTCTTTCTGTGTGTGTGTGTGTGTGTGTGTGTGTGAAGGGAGGGGAATAGTTGATAAGTCAACATGTGTTTAAACTATACGATTTGAACCTTTGGTGGGAATATGAGTTTAAAGAAAATACACAGTGGCATAGCGCATATTATTAGAGATAATATATAAACAATATATAATAATAATAAGAATATATAACAATTACAATAGTAATACATAGTATAGACGATTGTCTCAAGAACCTTGTTCAGCCGGGGAATAGCGCTTTAGTACTGCAATAGACTTTGGACGCTTTGTTCACCGAAAAGAAGAATGCACAATTGGGAGTTGAATTACGCCAGAGGGAAAATCCATACCTCCCAAAAAAATACAAGTGTGAAGCAATGCAAACCCTAACATTAAGAAATGAGTAATAATTCTTGGCCGTTTTCTCCTATTGCTGTTCGTGAATTCAAAAACACGACATAAACTGAGGCACCATTTGGCAAATTGCCAATGGAGAAGGCCTTGTGGAAATGGCAACAGAAGCTTCTGCATACAACAGAGACTTCATGACATTCTGACAGGACTGGACGAATAACGCCATGTTGAACAGGGGGGTTGAGAAGTAGATCGAGTACCTGGATAGGTGGAGACTTCTGATTGCATTCACGAGGAGTCCAACATATTCAGGTTTCCTCACACGGTCGGGCATTAACATTGTATTCTTTTGAACTTTGATCTTCAACATGAACATTCAATATCTTGTCTTTGTAGCGTATTCAATTCAATATAGGTTAAACAGGATTTGCAAATCATTGTATTCTGTTTTTATTTTTGTTTAACACAACATCCCAAATTCATTGGAATTGGGGTTGTATATTAAACACTCGGAACTCGCTGTCGACTTTTCTTTTCTTTGGGTTCGGAGTAGAAGCAGAGTAAAAACAGAACAGCCAAAGTCAAGGAAATGTATCACTGTACCTACTGTGCTCCCTGGTGGAACCACTGGGCATTACAGGACAACCTGGTGGAACCACTGAGCATTACAGCACAGCCTGGTGGAACCACTCGGCATTACAGGACAAGGTCAAATGAATGTTGTCATGATTTTTATATGATTTGGGCGATTCTGTACCAATATTTAGCAGGCCGGATTGAAATGATCAACGGGCTGGATGTGCCCCGCAGGCCGTAGTTTGCCCACGCCTAGCCTATGACATCAGCGACGGCGAGCACCCCCTGCCTCCCCTCCAGGAAAAACTCATCGGAGCGCTACGATTTACGTTAAATGGCCTATTTTGAGTTCAAAACCTCGAATTCTGCCGAAAGGTGACTTGATTTGCATGTATGTATAATATAGGCAGCTTTCAGTCTTTCAGTCATGAGATCTAGTAGACTGACTCATGTTGGGTTTTGTTTATCCGTTTTTTTCTGTATAACCCTAATCATTTAATATCAACTATGTTTTAAATAGTACAACCTCCTTAGATATGCTAAAATGAGGGCTAAAAGACTGATAGAGTATTGAGAAACTTTGACAGGGGGCATCCTAAACAACTGCGATCCCTGCAGACATCTCATAGCCTAACTGTGTGTGAAGAAAAGTGGACCACTTAAAGCCCCAGAATCGTTGACAGCTTGGCTTACTTTAGCTCAAAGAGCATTGACTTTGCCTAACATTGGCGTCAAGGCTAGACAACGATTCGTATGGTGGGAGTGAGCTGCCTTTCTGGTAATTCAAGAATCCTACATTTCTGACATGTATAGTTTGTTTGGTATAATACAGCAACAATCTCCAACATAAGAGATATATTTTAAAAAACTGTGTTACTTCAGAATACTGACGTAAAATGTAAACATTGAAAAGTTCATATGTTCTGTACAGTTTGTAAAATGCATTTTCTGACATTGCTAAGTGTTAAAGCTTACCTTCAACGAAGTATTGAGAACAAACAATGGACTGTACGGACTGGGTATTTGGCAGGAATAAAAACTGGTGTGTGGATTCGTTAAAGCCACAATCTCCATCTTTTTCTTGGCAAATATTCTGTCTTCTCGCCCTGATTCCAACAGAGCACAGTAATTCACCATTCTTTAATGTTGGCTATCAAATGTATCTTTTCAAACACTCAATATATTAACACCGGAACAAAACAATACATACGGAGGCCGAAAGGGGCAAACGCGCTGCAAACAGGAACGATGCAAAATGAAAAACACACAAGCACATAAAACACCTGCAAAAGGAAAACACTGCAAGTTAAAAATGCTGCAATCACAGCAAAAAACAGGAAAAGACAATTGCCCCAAGATAAACAAAGCTGCTGTCACAAAAAACAACAGCAAAAGAAAAATGCTGCAAACACAAAAAAAATAACACATACACACACATATCCCAAAACAACTGCAAGAGAGAAATGCTGCAAGTTCACATGACACAATGGAAGTATGCCAAGCCACTAGGGGGCGCAACCTTCAGGACGGTCCAGTCCTTTCGGATTTGTGTGCGTGTGTTTTTGTGTGTGTTTGCAGCATTTTTATCTTGCATCGTTTTTCTTTAGTTCTTTACTCGTGATGTGGCGTTTTGCTACGCATTTGCTGGTCGGCCACCATACTTCGAGCATAGCATAGGCCATGTCCACAAGTGCGTGCCGGTACAGGAAAACTATCAATGGCATATAAATATACAATTCAAACTAAAATAGGTGTTCTGATGTTCACAGGTTTCTTTCAATTGGATAACACACAATCAAAATTTACATATCGTCATCATCATCATCATCATCATCAGCCATTATCTATCCACTGCAGGATGAAGGCCTCTTCTTCACGTTTGCAACTGCTAGGACATTTTGCAATGTGTTGCCGGTGTGTTCAAGGATTTCATCTATCCATCTACTTTTGGGTCTCGGCCGTGGTCGCTTCGTGTCCAGTGGTATGGAATTGATAGTTTCTGCGGTCCACCTCTCGTCAGCTCTTCGCGCAACGTGGCCAGCCCATTTCCATTTAAGGCTTTTTAATTTTCCAATGACGGTCGGGAACTCGCGTCTGCCGTCTTATCCGACTGCATCTTTTCTTGTCGCGAATGCTTATTTTCAACATTTGGCGTTCCGTGTTCCTTTGGGTTCCACGTAGTCTTTGTATAACTTCGGCATTCGTAGTCCAAGTTTCACTCCCGTAAGTGAGGACTGGTAAAATATTTGTCTTTTCAAGCAAATGGGAAGATTGTTCTTGAATATAACACAAAGCCTTCCATAAGCCTGCCGGGCGAGTTTTATTCGGCGTTCAACTTCAGTGCTTGTATTTCCATCCATTGTTACAAGTTGGCCTAAATCGATGTAGTTGTCGACGGCGTCTAGGACATAGTCCTCCATTTTGATATCATTTTGTTCATTTTCAGACCTGAGCGACGGCTTTCTAACTCTAATTCCGGAATACGACGCTGTGGTTGTTCAGCATCGTCGGACAATAAAATGATGTCGTCTGCAAAACGAAGATGGCTGAAATAAGCGCCGTTCATTTTTCGTCCTTCTTTTTCCCAATTGAGCTTTTTAATATTTCTTCAAGGCAAGCTGTAAATCGCTTCGGAGCCAGTGTGTCGCCATGCCTGACCCCTTTTCCCAGACTTATTCACACTCTTTCATCATCACTTCGTATTGAACCTGAAGAATCGTTGTATATTGATTGTAGAATGTTGATATAGATCGGCTCTATCCCTTGCTTTACTAGCGCCTGCATATCGAAGTGGTGGCGACTGAGTCAAACGCTTTTTCATAGTCGATCAAGTCTACACACAGAGGCATTTCGTACTCGTGTCGTTGGATTATTTGTTGAACTGTCTGTATGTGTATTAAAACCGCTACAAAAACCCGCTAGTTGTATCGGCTGTGCTTCACTGAGTTTGATTGCAATTGGTTTGCCCAATATCTTTGCAAAGACTTTATAAATCGTTGAGAGCAGGTTTATTGAGGGATAATTTCTTAGGTCCATTTTATCGGCTGATTAATGTAGCAAAATGGTTTCTGCGTCTTTCCATGTCGCCGATACTTCTTGCAAGTCCAAGCAGAATTGAAATAGTTTTACAAGGATCTTATGAAGTTGGTTCCCTTCTGCTTGAAGCATTTCAACAGAAATGTCATCCAGACCACAAGCTTTTCCGGCCTTCAGTGATCTAATAGCATTTTCAACCTCTTCATTCGGGATACATGGAACTGGGTCTGCTTGTAGTTTTCTAGTAATCATTCGGTGAGGGTCACTGTATAGGTTTGTATCAAATTCTTTAACTCGGTGTATGATTTCTTGGCAGCTGTGACACATCGTTCCATCCTCAAACCAAAAATTATTTTCTTGTAGCGAATTAATGCACGTTTTACGTTTTTTATTCCATGTCCAGCTTCAAGTGTTTTCTGAACAAGCTGCCAACACGCATTGGGCCAGCGTGGCAGATTAGGGCCTATTCCTTCTTCATGGCAGTACAACATATATATTTCTATATATATATAAACAGACCCATTTTCTTCCCTACTAGCTGACTTTTATAATTTATGACAAATTTAGGAGCTCAGTGGTATGAAAAAGATGGGAATCAAAGTCACTGTGCAGTTCCATAGGCTATCTACATCCAAGTCAGTGTGATCAAAATGTTCAAATCCAGCAAAGTATAATGTACAATTTAGATCTCACTCTCATAGGTTTGCATATACGTTTTCAGTGAGAGGATTTCAGGATAACTGCGCGTGGTTCTGCGATACAAGTCCAGACCTGTCAGGATTTCAACATCTCTGACGCGGGCTGTGTGGATCTTCATCAGGTCCTCCACCCAGTTAAACTCCTCATCTGAGCTCTGCAAGGGATCATTGAGAAGCAAGTATTAGTGTTGGGGTTCCCTCCTTTTTCTCTAATTTAACCTCTGGACTCAATCTCAATAAAGTGATTTTTTTTTTCCACGCAGGCCTGCCACACACACAAAGAGAAGCAGGCTTTTTTTTGTCCCGATTTGTCCCTTCACAACCAAGGACAACAAATACCAGATTATTTTATGTTTTATACGATTATCCTAGGCACGGTGGACGACTGGTTAGAGCGTCAGCATCACATTTCCGAGGACCCGGGTTCAATCCCTGGCCCCGCCTGTGTGGAGTTTGCATGTTCTCCCCGTGCCTGCGTGGGTTTTCTCCAGGCACTCCGGTTTCCTCCCACATCCCAAAAACATGCATGAATTGGAGACTCTAAATTGCCCGTAGGTGTGAATGTGAGTGCGATTGGTTGTTTGTTTGTATGTGCCCTGCGATTTGCTGGCAACCAGTTCAGAGTGTACCCCGCCTCCTGCCTGATGATAGCTGGGATAGACTCCAGCACGCCCGCGACCCGCGTGAGGAGAAGCGCGACAGAAAATGGATGGAAGATTATCCTAGAACAGGGGTGTCAAACTCATTTTAGTTCGCGGGGCACATTCACCCCAATTTGATCTCAAGCGGGCCAGACCAGTATATCTGTGCCCTAATAAGCTATAAATAATGACAATTAAATTTTTTACCATTTTTTGGGTCCCCATAATTGCAACTATATTTGAGAAAATATGATTATCTTGCAAATCATATGAGCAATCTCAAATGTCCATCCATTCAACCATTTTCTGTTCCGCTTATCCTCACTAGGGTCGAGGGCGTGCTGGAGCCTATCCCAGCTATCTTCTGGCGAGAGGCGGGGTACACCCTGAACTGGTCGCCAGCCAATCGCAGGGCACATATAAACAAACAACCATTCGCACTCACATTCACACCTACGGGCAATTTAGAGTCTCCAATTCATGCATGTTTTTGGGATGTGGGAGGAAACCGGAGTGCCTGGGTGGCATTTTACGCTCCTCTCACCCTCTCGGCCGCACACCTGTCATCAATCAGCCCTCATCATCACCTGCATATAAGCCTGCCAGATCCCGGAAACTCTCATATTAGTATTGCAGCTTATCCAGCGGTACCACGGCTCCCCAGTCTCCAAGTAAGCCTACTCAATTCCTTGTCATCGTTCTGACCTTCGTGTTCTTCCTTGTCAGTCAGCGTATCCTCTGTGTCCCTCCTCAAGTGGATCTCTGCCACCTCGCTGTCAAGCCAGCCGCCCGTCCTCGTCACTGCCTACCACGCATTCTCTGCCTCAACAACCTGCCAGTGCATCTCAAGGACCATCCCCATTTCCATTTCAATAAACTGTTCATCACAACCTCTCAGCCTCCGCCTGCTCTTGGGTCCAGTCTCTATCCGATCGTGACAGAATACTATGGACCCAGCAACCCCGGAGGCGCTAAAACATGCACTCGCCACATAGAGCGACAGGAAAAAGTGCTTCAAGAAATCATGGAATCTTAACACTCCCTCACGCAACAAGTCTCCCTCCTTTCTTCGAAAATGCAATCCGACCACGCACCAGTAAATACTCCTGCTGAACCCCTCCTCCCGTACAAAGAACCTCATGTCCCTCAGCCCGAGCTCTACTTCGGGGACCTAAGTGCATGTACCAGTTCCTTCTTAATTGCTCCCAGGGTTTCAACCTTCAACCGTACAGTTATCAGAATCAGAATCAGAATCAGAATCATCTTTATTTACCAAGTATGTCCAAAAAACACACAAGGAATTTTTCTCCGGTAGTTGGAGCCTTGCCTGGCCTTGAGGAATGTTCTTGACAACTAATGGACAGACTAATGGATTGGCAGACTGGGGTGGTGGTCCCCCTTTTTAAGAAGGGGGACCAGAGGCTGTGTTCCAACTATAGGGGTCACACTCCTCAGCCTCCCTGGTAAGGTCTATTCAGGAGTGCTGGAGAGGAGGGTCCGTCGGGAAGTCAAATCTCAGATTCAGGAGGAGCAGTGTGGTTTTCATCCTGGCCATGGAACAGTGGACCAGCTCTACACCTTCGACAGGGTCCTCGAGGATGCATGGGAGTTGGCCCAACCAGTCTACATGTGTTTTGTGGACTTGGAGAAGGCGTTCGACCGTGTCCCTGGAGGGGTCCTGTGGGGGGTGCTTCGGGAGTATGGGGTACCGAACCCCTTGATACGTCCCTGTACAACTGGCGCCAGCGTTTGGTCCGCATATCCAGCAGTAAGTCGGACTCGTTTCCGGTGAGGGTTGGACTCCGCCCTTTGTCACAGATTCCGTTCATAACTTTTATGGACAGAATTTCTAGGCGCAGCCGAGGCGTAGAGAGGGTCTGGTCTCAGTATTGCATCTCTGCTTTTTGCAGATGATGTGGTTCTGTTGGTTTCATCAAGCCGTGACCTCCAACTCTCACTGGAGCAGTTCGCAGCTGAGTGTGAATCAGCACCTCCAAATCTGAGACCATGGTCCTCAGTCGGCAAAGGGTGGCATGCTCTCTCCAAGTCGGGGATGAGCTCCTACCCCAAGTGGAGGAGTTCAAGTATATTGGGGTCTTGTTCATGAGTGACGGAAGAATGGAACGGGAGAGCGACAGGCGGATCGGTGCAGCGTCTGTAGTGATGCGGACTTTGTATCGATCCGTTGTGGTAAAGAAGGAGCTAAGCCGAAAGGCGAAGCTCTCGATTTACCGGTCGATCTACGTTCCTACCCTCACCTATGGTCACAAACTGTGGGTCGTGACCGAAAGAACAAGATCCCGGATACAAGCGGCCGAAATGAGTTTCCTCCGCAGGGTGTCCGGGCTCTCCCTTAGCGATAGGGTGAGAAACTCGATCATCCGGGAGGATCTCAGAGTAGAGCCGCTGCTCCTCCACATCGAGATGAGGTTGCTGGGGCATCTGATTCGGATGCCTCCCGGACGCCTCGTCCCACCGGGAGGAGACCCCGGGGACGACCCAGGACACGTTGGAGAGACTTCCCGGCAAAACATGCATCTGCATCCACTGTGGCAAAAGCACTACTGACTGAAATTATTCCCAGTTGGGGAATTCCTGAAAAATTTCCTCCGATAATGGCACACACTTTGTAAATGACGTGACCCAGCTTTCAGATAGACTACGATTTGACCTCAGAACACATTATTGCTACCACCCTCAATCTGGTGGTGCAGTCGAGAAAGAAAATGGGATTTTGAAAGCCAAATTGAGTAAATGTTGTGAAGAAAGTAAATTAATTTGGATGAAGTGCCTATCAATCATGTTAATGTACAGTCTATGAGAATGCGTGTGCGTCCTCGGCACAATTAGTCTCCCTTTGAAATCTTCTTTGCAGGGCCTCCAAATGTCAGAATGAATCCTCCAGGCTTGCCAATGGACACACATCTTTGCGAAGACAACATGATCAGGTATTGCACGTCTTTGTCTAATTTGCTCTTCTCACCACTGCCCAGAGCGGCTGACGGGCCTCGCACAATATCAAACCTGGCGACTTAGTGTTGATCAAGAACTTCTGCCGAAAAACGTGAAGACATCAGAGCTGGCTTGGACCCTTTCAAGTCCTCTTGGTAACTTACAACGGCTGTGAAAGTTGCTGAGGGCGCTATGTGGGTTCGCGCGTCAGACTGAAAGATGGTTGCAAGTGCCTCCTGTGGTCCCAAATCCTCCTCCTCCTCCTTCACCTTCTGCAGTAGGTGGCCGGGAAGCCCGGCCTGATAAAGCTGAATGCTCACCGCGACCGGACAGAAGCTGCTTGCTGCATAAGTTCGATGTGGCTGAATAGTGTCTTGATGATTCACTTTTAGTATACACTTTTAGCTACAATCAGTGCTGGTAACTGATTGCATAGGTTATAGAGGAGCAGAAGATAGGTCATAAAGACCGAGCAACGACCAATCATCTGAACTGACGCGCAGATACCTCACACACACACACACACACGCACTTGCGTAACTCTGCGGAAGAATAGAAGAAGAAGATGACTTCTCCTGGGGGTTTCAAACACCTCCTCTGTGGTTTAGCATTACTTGCCATAATTATTGTGTTCAATATGTGTATTGATGCTCCCACTTTGACAATCGACACTATTTTGTACCTTGTCAGACACCAATGACGAGCTTCTTTGATAACATGTGATTGTCACTTCCTCTGCTAATTTCACTTCCTTCAGTATGAATGTTTGGTTTCTTTACGCCCTTCAAATGGCACATTTTCAAAATCGCTCTAACTGCTATGTTTGTTCTTTTAGCTGCTATGTTTTGTTCTAGCTGGTTCACTGGACACGGTTGGCAGGCTTAGCTGTATCGTAATTCACCTGTTTTCTGTGTCGCTCTTCTTGTGCATGGTTGGTTCTGCGTTTGTCCAGTATACACGTACGGCCCCCATTAATCCTCTAACACCCTTCAGCCTTCCTTGATGTGCCGGCTCAGCAACTCCGTACACCAGTTGACTGACATGCATGTGATATGGTGTTCATTCATTCACTAATAAGTTTGATAGAAACACTATAGACTTGAATTACTTGTGCTGAAATCACTAATAACAAGACAGGTTATATTAACATATCAACTCACAGGTTCTGACAGGTGTTTAGACACTAAAAAAGAATCCCACCGCACCACTCGACAGTCGCACTGCCTTACTCATTTTGCCACAACCTGCCCTGTCCTGCCCTTTTCTGTCCTCTCTCATCTGGTTCTCTTGGTTAGTTATTGCATGTCCTCACCGGGTGTTTTGCTTTGTTAAAGTCCCCACGGATAATCTGGGTGTCTTTTATCAGGTTCAATTACTTGGTCAGCCATATCAAACCAATCCGAAAAATAGCCTTTTACCATCTGAAGAACATATCCCGAGTGAAGGCTTACGCCTGCCGAGCAGACCAGGTGAAGCTCATCCATGTTTTTATCTCAAGTAGGCTTGGCTATCGTAATTGTCTTCTGACTGGACTCCCCCAAAGATCATTAAACAGCTGTAGCTCATTTCAAATGCTGCAGTTCGGGTTCTGACCAGAACGAAGAGCTCAGAACTTCTTCTTTTCCTTTCGGCTTGTCCCGTTAGGGGTCGCCACAGCGCGTCATCCTTTTCCATGTAAGCCTATCTCCTGCATCCTCCTCTCGAATGCCAACTGCCATCATGTCTTCCCTCACGACATCCATCAACCTTCTCTTTGGTCTTCCTCTAGCTCTCTTGCCTGGCAGCTCCATCCTCATCATTCTTCTACCAATATACTGACTCTCTCTCCTCTGGATGTGCCCAAACCATCGAAGTCTGCTCTCTCTCACTTTGTCTCCAAAACATCGAACCGTGACTGTCCCTCTGATGAGCTCATTTCTAATTTTATCCAACCTGGTCACTCCGAGAGCGAACCTCAACATCTTCATTTCCGCCACCTCGAACTCTGCTTCCTGTTGTCTCTTCAGTGCCACTGTCTCTAATCCGTACATCATGGCTGGCCTCACCACTGTTTTATAAACTTTGCCCTTCATCCGAGCAGAGACTCTTCTGTCACATAACACACCTGACACCTTCCTCCACCCGTTCCATCCTGCTTGGACCCGTTTCTTCACTTCCTGACCACACTCACCATTGCTCTGGACGGTTGACCCCAAGTATTTAAAGTCCTCCACCCTTGCTATCTCTTCTCCCTGTAGCCTCACTCTTCCCCCACCACCTCTCTCATTCATGCACATATATTCTGTTTTACTTCGGCTAATCTTAATTCCTCTACTTTCCAGTGCATGCCTCCATCTTTCTAACTGTTCCTCCATCTGCTCCCTGCTTTCACTGCAGATCACAATGTCATCTGCAAACATCATGGTCCACCGGGATTCCAGTCTAACCTCATCTGTCAGCCTATCCATCACCACTGCAAAAAGGAAGGGGCTCAGGGCTGATCCCTGATGCAGTCCCACGTCCACCTTAAATTCGTCTGTCACACCTACAGCACACCTCACCACTGTTCTGCTGCCCTCGTACATGTCCTGTATTATTCTAGCATACTTCTCTGCCACTCCAGACTTCCGCATGCAGTACCACAGTTCTTCTCTGGGTACTCTGTCATAGGCTTTCTCCAGATCTACAAAGACACAATGTAGCTCCTTCTGACCTTCTCTGTACTTTTCCAACATCCTCAAGGCAAATAATGCATCTGTGGTACTCTTTCTAGGCATGAAACCATACTGTTGCTCGCAAATACTCACTTCTGTCCTGAGTCTAGCCTCCACTACTCAACATATTTCCATCTTTATCCTTAATCACCCTAACCTGTTGCACATTCTTCCCATCTCTATCCCTCTGTCTGGCCAACCTGTATAGATCCTTTTCTCCTTCTTTAATGTCCAACCTGGCATACAAGTCGTCATATGCCTCTTGTTTGGCCTTTGCCACCTCTACCTTTGCCCTGTGTCGCATCTCAATGTATTCCTTTCGCCTCTCCTCAGCCCTCTCAGTGTCCCACTTCTTCTTAGCTAACCTTTTTCCTTGTATGATTTCCTGTACTGTGAGGTTCCACCACCAAGTCTCCTTCTCTCCTTTCCTGCCAGAAGACAGACCAAGTACTCTCCTGCCTGCCTCTCTGATCACCTTGGCTGCAGTGGTCCAGTCTTCCGGAAGCTCCTCCCGTCCACCGAGAGCCTCCCTCACCTGTTCCCGAAAAGCTGCACAACACTCGTCCTGTCTCCGCTTCTACCACATGGTTCTCTTCTCTGCCTTTGTCTTCCTAATCTTCCTCCCCACCACCAGAGTCATCTTACACACCACCATCCTATGCTGTCTCGCCACACTCTCCCCTACCACTACCTTACAGTTGGTAACCTCCTTCAGATTACATCGTCTGCACAAGATGTAATCCACCTGCGTACTTCTACCTCCGCTCTTGTAGGTCACCCTATGTTCGTGCTTCTTCTGGAAAAAAGTCTTCACTACAGCCATTTGCATCCTTGTTGCAAAGTCCACCACCATCTGTCCCTCCAAGTTCCTTTCCTGGATGCCGTACTTACCCATCACTTCTTCATCACCCCTATTACCTTCACCAACATGTCCATTACAATCTGCACCAATTACGACTCTCTCTCTGTCTGGGATGCTCAGAACTACTTCGTCTAGCTCTTTCCAGAATTTCTCTTTCACCTCTAGGTCACATCCTACATGCGGGGCATAGCCACTAATCACATTACACATAACACCCTCAATTTCAAGTTTCAGCCTCATCACTCGATCTGATACTCTTTTCACCTCCAAGACTTTCTTAGCCAAATCTTCTTTTAAAATAACCCCGACTCCATTTCTCGTCCCATCTCCACCATGGTAAAATTATTTAAACCCTGCCCCTAAACGTCTAGTCTTAGTGCCTTTCCACCTGGTCTCCTGGACACACAATATATGAACCTTTCTCCTAATCATCATGTCAACCAACTCCCGAGATTTTCCTGTCATATTCCGAACATTCAAAGTCCCCACATTCAGTTCTAGGCTCTGTGCTTTCCTCTTCTCTTTCTGCCGAAGAACCCACTTTCCACCTCTTCTTCTTCTTTGACTTCGACCCACAGTAGCTGAATTTCCAACGGCACCCCGCAGGTTGACGGCGCGGGTGGCGGACGTTGTTAACCCGGGCCACGACCGATCCGGTATGGAATAACGAAGAGATCAGAACATATTACTCCAATTCTAAAGTCTCTACACTGGCTCCCAGTCAGCTTTAGAATAGACTTTAAAGTTCTGCTACTGGTCTACAAATCACACAATGGTTTAGGCCCTGAATACATTGAAGACATTTTAATGGAATATAAGCCCAGCAGGGCTCTGAGTTCTGCCAAATCAGATCAGATAACAAAGCAAGAGTGTTGTTTTTTTCTAGCTTTGCTATGATTTCTTTTTTTTGTCACTCTTATAGACTGTTGTGACTCCTGCGTCTGATTTATTTTTTGTTTTAGAAGATCCCTGTTGAATACTCAATAAATCTCCTGTTATTTTTTTCAACCTATCCATCGTGCATTTGGGTCCTTTCTGCATCCTAGTCAACATCCTCCATGTAGAAAGTGATATCCTGATATAACCTTTGTTGTGAACTGGTGCAATACTGTATGTAAACACAAATGACCTGACTAGACATTTACATACTCATTCTTGACTTCCGAGTTGGAGTAAGGCAAAGTATAAAGACGAGTGGTGTTCCTTACATTGCAAGTCTCATCATTGTTAGGTTGGTGTGGCAAGATGAATGCGGCAGAGCTGAGGGGGCCACCACAAGAATCTGCAGGCTCTCTGAAGTCTAAGCAGCTGGTTAGAACCACAAAAAAGTGAGTTGGGATGGCTATTGTACCATGCGCATACCTGCAGTTAAGAAGAAGTTATGAGATTAGTGACAATTTACCAAATGTTTGCTTATTGAACATATGTTGACTTTGTTTAGTACTGTACAGCTAGGGTCCCCAGCCTTTTTGAAACTGAGAGCTACTTCCAGTCTACTGATTATTGCAAAGGGCTAAAGTTTGATACATCTGAAAAAATAATTTGCTCAAATTACTTTTTCTCATTTTATTAATGATATTCACCAATGTGAAGACATTGATCAGTGATCATGTTTATGATTTCTCAGAAAAGTTAAACGATTTAAGTTAGAAAACAGATGAATATCAATATGGAACACTATTTCTGAACTCTCTGGAAGCGTTTATATTTTTCAAATACTTCTACATTTCCAAGATATAATGTCTCATCAATCAATCAACAAATCAATCCATAAATCCATCACATTTTTATCTATAAACCACTTTTCATACAAAGACATGCAACTCAACGTGCTTTACATAGTTTAAATCAATCCCCTCCCACCCCTCATCCACAAAAACACACACACACACACACACATGCAGGTTAAAAATAATTATGTAACGACCTATGGCTGGGCACAGAGAAGCCAAGTGAAGGAACACCTCAAGGAGCCATTTCCACTGAGACCAGACAACAGACTCTGACCACAGAACATCGGCAGAGAGCCGCAGTACAGTGACGTAAGAAGAGCCACAGAATAGCGACTGAGGACCCCAAGAGGCCAGACCATGGCCACGGCTCATCACAGCTCCCAGTGGAAAGGGCTTTCTCTGATGAAAAACTGAAAGTATTCTGCTCCTGCGTGTGTGTGGCGTCCTTTGGCCTGTTACACGACTCAGCAGATAGCTAACAGTTCCCAAATAACAAGATGAAGTTTCCTTTTCACTCATTAATTCAGGAATCCCTGTAAAACTACAACAACAGACAAATGTGTGGTATCTATCTCATGAGCTACAATTGAAGATATTAAAAACAATCATGATATTTAACATATTCAAATGACATGAAGGGCTAGCATAATGCTAATGTGATGTATTAGCTTCGCTAATCTAATGCTAGCTTAGCGAATGTGCTAGATGCCCTAGCTTAATGCTAACAGTAGCTTAGTGAATATATGAATTGCTGTTAAGCACTGTAACTAAACATTCTCGAGTACACAGTATGAAATCGGGGCATAAAATAACACTTACAGGCAAACTTTCAGTCATTCAGCAAAGAACAAAGATGCATGAACAATTATCTTTCTTTTATTATCTGTAGCTCTCTGTTATAATGCTGCATTCCAGGAAAGTGGGAAGTCGGAGTTTTCCATCCTCTGACCAGGAAAGGTGCACTGGAACACCACTCAAACTGCTAGGTCCAAGTCACGAAGTCACAGAAAAAAAAATCTCTAAAATATCATTTTGAGCCTGTCTTCAGTAGAAGTGGAGCTCTGTGCCCGTGAGTGAGCCAGCCACGGTCCCATCCATCTGGTCCGTTAAGAGTCACTTTCATTTCATTAGTCCATAAAAGCTTTGAGAAATCTGTCTTTAGATATTTCTTGGCCCAGTCTAGAGGCTTCAGCTTACTGTATGTGTATTGCTCAGTGGTTGTCTTTTTTCAGCTTTTCTTACCTTAGTCATGTCTCTGAACACTAAACATCTTGTACTTGGAGGTAATCAAGGTAGGTTGCAGTTCTGAAACATGACAGAACTTGAAGATAATGGTTTCCTGGTAGCTTCACGCTTGATTCTTCTCAAATCCTTGGCAGTGAATTTGCGTTTTTTTCTCCCAACACGTTTTTTGCAACCCTGTTGACTATTCTCAACAAAATGTTTGATGATTCTGTGAACCCGCCCCAAATCATTGATATTTCAAAAGTGCCGCATCCATGTGTAAGTCTTTTGATCATATTTGAATTTTCAGAGTCAGTTAAACCTCTTTTTTGGGCCCGTTTTGCCGAAAGAAAAGAAGCTGCCTAAAAATGACGTCCACCTTTATATGGGGTGTTGATCTCCTGAGGTCACACCCACATTCATTGCACAAATGCAAAGCACCTCCTATGCTTAAATCCATGAAGCATTCAGGTTTCTCCAGCTGGGAGCTAGTAAATATGCCTAAAGGTTATGAGAGGGTCAAAATACTTACTTGCATAATAAATCTGCACACGGTATACAACCCCAATTCCAATGAAGTTGGGAGATTGCGTTAAACAAAAATTCAAACAGAATACAATGATTTGCAAATCATGTTCAAGCTATATTTAATTGAATCCACTACAAAGACAAGACATAAAATTCTAAGTTAATGATTATTTGCTAAAAACAATAACGTTTATTAGTTTGAACATTAAATATCTTGTCTTTGTAGTTATTCAATTAAATATAGGTCGAACATGATTTGCAAATCATTGTATTCAGTTTTTATTTGTGTTTAACACGTCCCAACTTCATTGGAATTGGGGTTGTCTATATATATGTGTGTGTAGTCTCCTCCAAAAGTATTGGAATGGCAAGATCAATTCCTTTATTTTCGTTGTATACTGAAGACATTTCCGATCAAAAGATTAATATAAGATAAAAGTTCAGAATTCCAGCTTTTATTTCATGGTATTTATGGTCTAGATGTATTAAACAACTCAGGACAGCGCACCTTTTGTTTGAAGCCAACCACTTTTCAAGTGCGCAAAAGTATTAGAACAGACATTATTAAATTAACTTAGAGTGAATAACAGTTATTATTTGGTGGCATAACCTTTACTTGCAATAACTGCATCAAGCCTGCGACCCATTGACTTCACCAGACTGTTGCATTGTTAATTCGAACTGTTTTCTTTTTTACGGGCCTTTACTGTAGCCTCATTCAGTTCTTGTTTGTTTCTGGGGGTTTCTCCCGTCAGTCTTCTCTTAAGGAGGTAAAATGCCAACAAAAGGTGCTCTGTCCTGAATTGTTTAACACATCTTGATGTAAATACCATGAAATAAAAGCTGGAATTCTGAACTTTTATCTCATATTCATCTTTTGATGTGAAACACAAATGTCATCAGTATACAACAAAAACAAAAGAATTGACCTTGCCGTTCCAATACTTTTGAGTGTTTTCCAGACTGAATTCTTAGAGTAGCATTACATAGTTTCCTTATAATAAAATGATGTGCAAAAGCTTGGGCACCTTTTTATTCACATTCATTTCAAGACCTGGAGGGATTTATATCTGACAGGCTACAGCACAGAATTGCTTTGATTAGCTGTTTAGACCATCAGTTACAAAAATAGGTGGAACCAATCACGAAAAAGTCGATTTAACACATTTGCGCTTGTCCTAGGTTCTTTCTGAGAGTGTGGCAGCATGGGGGCCTCGAAGCAACTCTAAGATAATTCATTATTATGAACTAAGATAATTCATTATTATGAATTTGGATACAAGACGTTATCTGGAAGGTTTGGACTCTCTGTCTCCACAGTCATAAATGTAGTGCAGAAATGGAAGGCTACAGGAACAGTCCTTGTGAAGGAAAGATGTGGTAGGCTGAAAAAAAATACAGGAAAGGCACAGACAAAGGATGGTTAAAATGGCCACAGACAAGCCACAGACCACCTCCACAGAACCACAAGAACATCTGGCTGCTGATGGTGTAGTTGTTCATCGCTCCACAGTCCAGCGTGCTTTGTACCAGCAAAAGCTCTTTGGAACGGTGATGCGCAAGAAGCCTTTCCTGAGTGTTCGTCACAAGAAGAGTCGCACGAGGTATGCAAGAGCACATCTGGACAAGCCAGAAAGCATTTTGGGGAAAAAATACTGTGGTCAGATGAAACTAAGATCATGTTATTTGGTCAGAACAAGAGGAAGTATGCATGGTGAAAAACAACACACTGAATTCCATGAGAAGAACCTATTGCCTGTTGTGAAATTTGGTGGAGGGTACATCATGTTGTGGGGCTGTGTGGCGAGCACTGGTACTGGAAACCTTGTTAAAGTGAATGGCCACATGAATTCCTCTCGCTAATAGCAGATTCTCGAGAAGAATGTTCAAGAGTCTGTCACAAAGTTGAAGCTCGGCCGGGGTGGGATTTTTCAGCAGGATAATGATCCTAAGCACTGTTCAAAATCCACCAAGGAATTCATGCAGAGACACAAGTACAATGTTTTGGAATGGCCACACCTTAACATCATTGAAAATGATATCTACGCAAAATGTTATCTACGCATGGAAGCCAAGAAACCTGACTGAGCTGGAGGTATTTTGGATGGAGGAATGGAACAAAGTACTACATGCCAGACTTCAGGGACTTGTTTGTGGCTATAGGAGGCGTCTAAATGCTGTTATTGCAGCAAAAGGAGGCTCTACTAAATATTAATGGCCTTATTTCTTTAGGTGTCCAAATTTATGTACAGGCCTATTGATGTTTAAATGCACATAAAAAAAATTCTGTTGGACCAATAAAAAGGATTTCACTACTGAGATGTTTCTGTTTCCATAAGGTACAACAAACATATGGTAAAATAAAGTTGCTGCTTCAAAAGCTTTGCAAGGGACAAATGGATGCAGTGATTTTCCTTAGGAGTGCCCAAACCTTTGCATACCACTTTGTGTGTGTGTGTGTGTGTGTATATAGGGGCTGAAATAAGTATTTAACACGTCACCATTTTTATCCATCCATCCATTTTCTTCCGCTTATCCGAGGGGGCAGTAGCTTTAGCAGGGACGCCCAGACTTCCCTCTAACCAGCCACTTCATCCAGTTCTTACGGGGGCATGCCGAAGCGTTCCAAGGCCAGCCGGGAAACGTAGTCTCTCCAGCATGTCCTGGGTCGTCCCGGAGGCCTCCTACTCAGATGCCCGAGCCACCTCATCTGGCTCCTATCAATGTGGAAGAGCAGTGGCTCTACCACTGATTTATAACATTCATTAAAGAAAATCTGTGAGGTATCGTAACACCAGTCCAGTTCTGGGGGACACTACATCACACCAGGTCTCCAACAAAAGAGGTTCCATCCAAATCTGATGTGGCATTTCAAAATAAAGGTCTCCTGAAATATGCATATTTCACTGTCACTACCACTAAGTTCCGAAATTCATTTTAAAAAATCCTTTAGGTATCGCAACACCAGTCCAGTTCTGGGGGACACTACACCACCCCAGGTCTCCAACAAAAGAGGTTCCATCCAAATCTGATGTGGCATTTCCCAATAAAAGTCCCCTGATATATGCAAAATTCACTGTCACTACCACTGAATTTAAACAAATCATTTTAAAAAAATCTATGAGGTATCGCAACACAAGTCAAGTTCTGGGGGACACTAGACCAACCCAGATCTCCAACAAAAGAGGTCCCATCCAAATCTGATGTGGCATTTCTAAATAAAAGTCCCCTCAACTCTGCATATTTCACTGTCACTACCACTGATTTAAAACATTCATTTAAAAAATATAAATGAGGTATCACAACACCAGTCCAGTTCTGGGGGACACTAGACCACCTCAGGTCTCCAACAAAAGAAGTCCCATCCAAATTTGGTGTTGCATTTCAAAATAAAATGCCCATGAAATATGCATAATTCACAGTCACTTCCACTGAGTGCAGACGGATAAAAAGAGTCCTTTGAATTGACTTAATTTGAACACGTACATCGGTTGCACATCATTAAAATGTGTTAAAATGACATCATTTAGCCCTCTTCTCCGAAAGAAAACTTATCACCCAGCGCATGCACTGTTTCAATAAGCAGCCAGTGCAGTGACGAAAGAGGAGCCACAATATAGCGAATGAGGACCCCAAGAGGCCGGACCGTGGCCTTGTAACTTGTCAATGTGCCCGCTGGCACAAACAAACACATGGACAAGTTCCATCTCATGGCGTCTCCAGATGACCAGTGTCAGCTTCCAACAGCCACTCCACATTGACGCGTACATTTAATTCGGGTTGCTGCTTATATTGACGTGTTTCTCCAATGATTTTAGACGAATGAAACTAGCAGACAATCGGCCAGCGAGCTGTTTCAAGCTCTGTTGGCTTAAATGAAATATGACGTGAAGGAGGATGGGGGATTATCCTTCACGTTTTGCCCTTTGTTATGTCTCTAAACTGTTGTTGTACTGATATCCATCCATCCAGCCATTTTCTACCGCTTATCTGAGGTCGGGTCGCGGGGACAGTAGCTTTAGCAGGGACGCCCAGACTTCCCTCTCCCCAGCCACTTCATCCAGCTCTTCCGGGGGGATCCCGAGGCGTTCCCAGGCCAGCCGAAGGACGTAGTCTCTCCAGCGTGTCCTGGGTTGTCCCCGGGGTCTCCTCCAGGTGGGACGTGCCCGGAACACCTCACCAGGGAGGCGTCCGGGAGCCATCCGAATCAGAGGCCCCAGCCACCTCATCTGGCTCCTCTCGATGTGAAGGAGCAGTGGCTCTACTCTGAGATCCTCCCGGATGACCGAGCTTCTCACCCTATCTCTAAGGGAGAGCCCGGACACCCTGCGGAGCAAACTCATTTTGGCCGCTTGTATCCGGGATATTGTTCTTTCGGTCACGACCCACAGCTCGTGACCATAGGTGAGGGTAGGAACGTAGATTGACCGGTAAATCCAGAGCTTCGCCTTTGGGCTTAGCTCCTTCTTTACCACGACGGATCGATACAAAATCCGCATCACTGCAGACGCTGCACCGATCCACCTGTCAATCTCCCATTCCATTCTTCCCTCACTCGTGAACAAGACCCCAAGATACTTGAACTCCTTCACTTGGGGCAGGATCTCATCCCCGACCTGGAGAGGGCATGCCATCCTTTTCCGACTGAGGACCATGGTCTCAGATTTGGAGGTGCTGCTTCTCATCCCAGCCGCTTCACACTCGGCCGCGAACTGCTCCAGAGAGTTAGAGGTCACGGCTTGATGAAGCCAACAGAACCACATCATCAGCAAAAAGCAGAGATGCAATACTGAGGCCACCAAACCGGACCCCCTCTACGCCTCGGCTGCGCCTAGAAATTCTGTCCATAAAAATTATGAACAGAATGAACAAGGGCAGCCTTGGCGGAGTCCAACCCTCACCAGAAACGCGTCCGACTTACTGCCGGATATGCGGAACAAACTCTGACTCCAGTCGTACAGGGACCGAACAGCCCGTATCAGGGGGTTGGCTACCCCATACTCCCGGAGCACCCCCCACAGGAGCCCCCGAGGGACACGGTCGAACGCCTTCTCCAAGTCCACAAAACACATGTAGACTGGTTGGGCGAACTCACATGCACCCTTGAGGACCCTGCCAAGGGTGTAGAGCTGGTCCACTGTTCCACGACCAGGACGAAAACCACACTGCTCCTCCTGAATCTGGGATTCAACTTCCCGATGGACCCTCCTCTCCAGCACCCCTGAATAGACCTTACCAGGGAGGCTGAGGAGTGTGATCCCCCTGTAGTTGGAACACACCCTCCGGTCCCCCTTCTTCAAAAGGGGGACCACCACCCCAGTCTGCCAATCCAGAGGCACTGTCCCCAATGTCCACGCGATGTTGCAGAGGCGTGTCAATCAGGACAGCCCTACAACATCCAGAGCCTTGAGGAACTCTGGGCGAATCTCATCCACCCCCGGGGCCTTGCCTATATCTAGTCGGAACTTCTCGACCTCACACACCAGCTCGGGCTCCTTCCCTGCCAGAGAGGTGACATTCCACGTCCCTAGAGCCAGCTTCTGTAGCCGGGGATCGGATCGCCAAGGTCCCCGCCTTCGGCCACCGCCCAGCTCGCACTGCACCCAACCTCTATGGTCCCTCCCACAGGTAGTGAGCCCACGGGAAGGGGGACCCACGTTACCCTTTCGGGCTGTGCCCGGCCGGGCCCCATGGGTACAGGCCCGGCCACCAGGCGCTCGCCTTCGAGCCCCACCTCCGGGCCTGGCTCCAGAGGGGGGCCTCCGCCGTCCTATACGGAATTTAACTACGACGCCACGAAACTTTCCTAGTTTCTTTATTCATTAAACACGGAATTTAAGTACGTACAGGACTCCGCCGTCCTCGCGGAATTTGTCGGACTCCGCCGTCCCTCATTACTTGCCAGTGACTAATATTACACAAGGTTTATTAAACACGGAATTTAAGTACGTACAGGACTCTGCCGTCCTTTTTTCCTAAAAAAAATTTTTAAATTTCACTCACCAGTCGTCTTCAATCCTGTGGATTGTCGTCAACCTTCAGATCCCAGTTGAGGAGGACGAAGACCAGTCCCGTAAAGGGTCTTACTTGCCGTGGCCACGGTCTCTTAACTGGAAGTCGGCTCCACAACTGGAATCCTCGGGTGTGTTGACATCCAGCTCGAAGGACCAATTTAATGTTGGATTTATCTTACCCAACATTATAAAAAATAGACACAAAAGGAATGAAGACACTGGTTTCTTTTTTTCATGAGGAGGGCGTATGGGAGATTGTTCAGATCACAGCCTCTCAACACGCTCTAAACAATCCCCCCCCCTCGCTCCTGCATTTATTTGAAATAGGAGGGTTTTTCCCAGACCTAATGTTCTAAACAATAAGACACAACACAAAACATTGGACCAACACCTGTCCCGTCCCCGACCACATCCGATCACGTCCTTGGTCCAGGCGCCCTTCCATCGGATGATGCTGAGTCATCTTTTTGAAGGCGAGACATCTAAAATCGTCCATAATACTAATGCAAGCTAAGCAAATAAATGATAACTTCTAGAATATATTTAACACCCGCGTCCGGGCAAGGGAAACCTGAATCCATTTATTGTACTCGTCATAGGGGGTTTTGCAGCCGTGCTTTGTCTGGGCCCGCACCTAGGACCTGTTTTCCATGGGTGACCCTGCCAGGGGCATAAAGCCCCAGACAATTTAGCTCCTAGGATCATTGGGACACACAAACCCCTCCACCACGATAAGGTGACGGCTCAAGGGGAGGGTGCCGCTACAGTTTCAAAAGTGTTGCTGTTGCATTTTTTTCTCTTCTATGTAGCATCTTATTTCATTCGTACTGAACTGCACAACAGGCTACCTCAAAACACATTTAAGACAAACTAGTGGAGTGCTTTTTTTGTGAGGGCATCACAAAAGTGCTGTTAATGACCACCACAAGTGTAACTTGTTTAAAAAGCACAAATACTGGAATTCAAGTGAATTCTGCCTTTATATTTCAGTTTGATTTCTGAAATGTCACAAGTATCACCAGTGTAGCTAGCTTGTTTTAAATAGGTATCGCCTCCCTGTAAGTCATGTGAATTCTGCCTTTTTATTCAAGTTTGATTTGATTTGATTTGATTCAAGAAGTCTGCCCTTTTCAACGACAAACAAAGGTCTGCCTTTTTATTTACTTCATAAAAAGGGTGCCTTTTTATTTCATATTTCATGTTTGTTCATGCTTCATATATATATTAGGGTTTCCACGATCAGGATTTTTTGGACCGATCAGCAAGTTTAAAAAAAACGATCACCGATCCGATCACACGATGGAGCAATGTGTCTATTGACATGAATTGTTCATTTATTGTATGCATCCATTTTCTGTACAGCTTATCCTCACAAGGGTTGCGGGCGTGCTGGAGCCGCGTCCCAGCTCAAATTATTCTCTCGCGTTTTCGACAAAAGTTAAAACACCAATGACCTCGAGGGGTCAAATCAACATTACAACTGGCCGAATTCATGTGTGCTAACTTACTGTAATTCAATTACTTTATTGCAATTAAATTATTTTAATAAATGCTGTTAATGACATGCTTACTCTAACATTCTCACTGTCCCGGCTATATGGACGGGTGTTGTCCAGAGTTTGAGTCCGTTTGACGCTCCCCCCCCCCTCGCTGGGTTGCATGAACGCGGCATGCTCGTCACGTACATTCTTCAGGTGCTCGATCAAATTTGTGTTGAAGCATTTAGATGACGTTGCCCACGACGTACTTCAGTTGTGCACAGACTGCAAATAACTTACGTGTTGTTTGTCTGAGACACCGCAAAATAGTCCGACACCGACGACGTCTTTTTTCACCGACAAGATTGAAAAAACTTTATTGGCCATCAGATAGTTACAGTACTGCGAAACAAGACACTTGACAAGGCTAAAAATAAACTCTCTTTTGGATTCATACGCAACGAAGACGCTGAGTTAAATGTCTTGTGCAGAGCCAATCGACGATGTCATTGATTGGATCGGCGATTTATGACATGAAAGCTGATCGGCATAGAATGCCGATACCGATAACACCGATCAAATCGGTGTGAAGTCTAATATATATATATATATAAAATATCAACTGTTTTCATGTTTTCAACAGAGCATAAAGGCTTTTGTATTACTGGGCTATTTTTTTGTGAAATCAATTTGAGTTGCTAAGGAATGTCAGAAATGTTGGTTGTGACTTAATGACTAAGTTAAATTTTGGGTCCTGAGGCAAAACCAGTTGGGAACCACTGAGTAGCTGAAAGTTTTAATATTAAACTTAGATCTACAGTGTTTTATTTCCCCTGACATTGTTTAGGCTTGAAGTGGGATTTGATAACATTGTGCAACTGTAAGTGATGCTAAGAGTAACAAAACTGGCCTTTTTTTTTTCCTAGGGTTGAGAAATGAAAAGACAGGACGACAAGATCTATAACTTCTTTTTAAAGTGAAGCAAGTCAGGCAACGGTCAGGTGGACAGAGACAGTGTGAGTGAATACCTCGTGTGTGTGCGTGAGTAACTGGGAGTGGGTAATTGTGTGTGTGTGAGTGGGTTACTCTGTGATTATTGAAAAATTGTTGCAGTTGTGTTTCTGTGTACATTGTGTTGTAAACATTGTTAATAAACTTCATTTTATGCACACAACCCTCATCTTCTATGTGCTTAGTATGTACATTGCAACATTTCGAGACTCGGATTGCAATTCATTGGTCGAGAAACAAATTCATCGTCATACATAGTCTGTGGACCCCCTGAAATAGCCTCGGCCACGGATAAAAGTCGAGCACCGCCACTGTCGACGGGAAGAAACCTGGTCGCTGGTCAGCTATGGATCCCAAGCAAGCATTCCAAACAGTGCCGATCACTTCGAACCGACGCGTTTAGAGAAAGACTTAGCAGAAAGCATTGGATACACAAGTGTCGTTAGGCAGAGGCTGAAATCAGCTGCGGTGCCAACGATTTTTCCTACGGCCATCGGGACCTCAACCGCCAGCAAGAGAACTAAATCGTGAAGCAGCGCAGACGAGAGGTGAGGATTTCCTTGTATATACCTACGACTCCATTGTGGTTATTATGCACTGGGCAGTCGGGAAAAAAAGATCCATGCAGTACTTTTCAGGACTGTCATCTGTACTTTTGCCAAAATGACAAGCCAACAGACACGGCAAAGACTTTCTGTGCGGCGTGCTATAAAGCCACACAATATATAGGAATACTGCAGACTATGTAGAAGCATGTGCCATGTCACTGAAACATAGGAATGCATAATACGCATAGTCGTGCTAAAAAGTATTGGCACCAGTGCCATTATTTCAAGCCACAAGTGTCTAAAAAGACATGCTCTTGACATAGCATCACATCGAGCCAGTGGCCGCTCTCTTTTTCTATTGTACTTGCTGCTACTTGGCCGCTCGTCATCGGCACTGTCAGGTTTGAAACGTACGCTTTGACGATGCAAAGTTCAGTTGGGTACTCCTGTACGTCGAAATCCTCCTCCTCCTCATATTCCAACACGTTACTCACCATTGCGTATAGAGTGCAGTGCGCTGTGTTTGTCAATTGCATATATATAACATATTTTACAATTGAAAAATCTCACGGCACACCAACAAACACAAATGTCACAAAAAGTGGATACATTAATGACTGTATCTACTTCCTGCCATCCAATAGAAGACCATTCATTTGTTGTTCTGTCACTTTGCCTCACTGGGATAAATAGAGGAACAAAGATATACATTATTTCTTGTAAATATATTTTTGAGCAATTAAGTATACAAGTATATACAGTAAATGAACAGGTCATTTAAATAGACACATTCCTCCATCTTGTGATCGGATCGGTGGTCGGTTATCGTTTTTTTTTAAACTCGCCGATCGGTGATCGCCCCAAAAATCCTGATCGTGTAAAGCCTACTCATAACTCAAATCCTTGACCACGAGTCAAGGTCAAGAAAAATCAGCCGAGCAATGGCTTGTATCTTGAAAAACGAAATTGAGGTACTACTGTACTATGAGCCAACATTTTGAAATAGTCTAAGTCACACATTCTACATGTCAACCGTTCTTACTGCTAGCATGTTAGTATTTATTAAATTCTGATTATATTTCTTGTAAAGGTCAGGTTTTTTCATTTTTTCAAATCTCATGTTCACTTCACTTCATTTAAATTTCCAACATTTCAAGTCAGCTATTCAGCATTTAAATACAATTTGCCTCGGGTGTCATTGACTTAAGGGTCCAGGTGCAAAAATGATCCATAATCTTAAAAGGACCTAACCACTGGTTTTGAGTAAAAGAAGAAACACATCTTACTCTTTAATCTTGTCAGTCGAGTCCTTTACGCCGTCAAAGTCTTGATCAAATATTGGTCCGGTGAGAACATTCATCCCATTTCTTTCAGTCGAATATTTCTTCAAAAGGACTTGCTGAAAATAAGCCCATATTTCTGAGAAAAAGAAGGTGATACGTGTGAATGGTTTGAATGAAGGAATTGAAGGATACAGAGAAAAAAAACATGTGAATAGTTTGAAAATGATCGAAAATCATAATACATAATCAGTTAGACCAGTGATTCCCAACCTTTATGGAGCCAAGGAACATATTTTACAATTGCAAAATCTCACAGCACACCAGCAAAGAAAATGTCACAAAAAGTGGATACATTAATTACTTCCTGCCATCTAATAGAAGAGCATTTATTTTATGTCTGTCACTAAGCCGAACTGGCATAAATAGATGAACAAAGATACATTATTTCTTGTAAACAAATAACTTTTTGAGCAATTACGTAAAATTCGATCATTTCTCACGGCACACCTGAAGACTAATACGGCATACGAATGTTCCCTGGCACATTGGTTGAGAATCACAGAGTTATCTACTGACACATTATGGTACAGTCACATACACATGCAAGTATTTGAACAGTGAAGCCAGTTCCTTTTTTGGCTGTAGTCTAAAACATTTGGGTTTGATCAAAAGATAATCCAAATCGATCTTTGGTTCAATGTTTATTTCCAGGAATGCACATTTGGACCTAATACACAACTTAGAAGATAGCATGACAGCATATGTAGCAAAAGACAAGAGCATTTAGAATGGATAGACCTAAAATACACTTAAGTGACTTTATATCTAATTGCAAAACTATCGCGTGCAACAACTGCATCATGTCTCTTGACGTCCTGAAATCACCAAACTTATTTGTAATGATTTTACTGTCTTTGATTTTTTGGGGGTGTTACTCCCTTTAGTCTCCTCTTTAGCAGGTAAATTACATGCTTGATCGGCTTTGTATCTGGAGTGGATATGTTGACTTGGCTCATTTCAAACATTCTACTTCTTGCCCCTGATGAATGATGATTTTTTTTGTTTTAGTGGTGAATGTTACTTTGCCACTTGATGAATGATCTCCCAATCTATTTATTTGCATAGTTGTTTAAATTGTCAGACAAAATGTTTCTGTGGACGTCAAGTTCATTTTAATGCTGCCTTCTTGTTCTTCTAGAAGATTAGTGAGCCTGTCCCAGAAAAAGTCTCCAAACCCAACCAAGAGATGTAGTCTCTCCAGCATGTCCTGGGTCGTCCCCGGGGTCTCCTCCCGGTGTGACGTGCCCAGAACACCTCACCGGGGAAGCATCCAAATCAGATGCCCAAGCCACCTCATCTGGCTCCTCTCAATGTGGAGGAGCAGCGGCTCTACTCCGATTCCCGGGGTTCTCACCCTATCTCTAAGGACCCGGACACCCTGTGGAGGAAACTCATTTTGGCCGCTTGTAACCTGGCTCTTGTTCTTTCGGTCACGACCCACAGCTAGTAACCATAGGTGAGGGTAGGAACGTAGGAATGTAGGAGGAAGCCCTCCATGAGCCATCATCTTATCGTGGTGGAGGGGGTTGTGTGTCACAATGATCCTAGGAGCTAAGTTTTCTGGGGCTTCACACCCATGGTCACCCATGGGAAACAGGTCCTAAGAAAGGTTATGGCTCCAAAAACCCCTATGATGAATAAAATAAATGGACATAGGTTTCCCTTGCCCGGACACGGGTCACCGGGGGCCCCCTCTGGAGCCAGGCCTTGAGGTGGGGCTCGAAGGCGAGCGCCTGGTGGTCAGGCCCGCACCCATTGGGGCCCGGCCGGGCACAGCCCGAAAGGGCAACATGGGTCCCCCTTCCCATGGGCTCAGCACCTGTGGGAGGGGCCATAGGGGTCAGGTGGTCGGAGGTGGCCGAAGGCGAGGACCTTGGCGATCCTTGGCTACAGAAGCTGGCTTTAGGGACGTGGAATGTCACCTCTCTGGGAGGGAAGGAGCCCGAGTTGGTGTGTGAAGTTGAGAAGTTCCGACTAGATATAGCCGGGCTCGCCTCCACACATGCCTTGGGCTCTGGTACCAGTCTTCTTGAGAGGGGTTGGACTCTCTTCCACTCTGGAGTTGCCCACGGTGAAAGGCGTAGGTATACTTATTGTCCCCCGGCTCGGCACCTGTACATCACCCCGGTGGACGAGAGTGTAGCCTCCCTTCGCCTTCGGGTGGGGGATGGTCATGACTGTTGTTTGTGCCTATGCACACCCCCACCCCCCCTCCCCCCCACGATCAAAACTGTAGTGGTGCTCTGTAATTGGACTACTGTGCTTACCACGGATTGTCCATAACGAACACCGTGTTCAAGCATAAGGGTGTCCACACGTGCACTTGGCACCAGGACACCCTAGATCGCATTTCGATGATCAACTTTGTGGTCGTGTCATCAGACTTGCGGCCACATATCTTGGGACACTCGGGTGAAGAGAGGGGCGGAGCTGTGAACCAGCTCCAATGGTGGGGGAAGATAACGGTCCGACCTGGCTGGCCCAAACGTATTATGAGGGACTGCTTGGAACGATTGGCAGAATCCCGTCAGAAGGAGTTTCGACTCCAAACTCCGGCAGAACTTCACCCAAGTCCCGGGGGAGGTGGAGGACATTGAGTCCGAGTGGATGATGTTCCGCACCTCCATTGCTGAGGTGGCCGACTGGAGCTGTGGACGTAAGGTAGTCAGTGCCTGTCTTGGCGGCAATCCCCAAACCCGTTGGTGGATACCAGCGGTGAGGGAAGCCATCAAGCTGAAGAAGGAGTCCTATCGGGCCTTTTTGGCCTGTGGGACTCCTGAAGCAGCTGATGCTACTGGCTGGCCAAGCGGAATGCAGCTTTTGTGGTCGCTGAGGCAAAAACTTGGACATGGCAGGGGTTTGGTGAGGCCATGGAGAACAATTTCCGGACAGCTTCGAGGAAATTCTGGTCCACCGTCGGGCGTCTCAGGAGGGGAAAGCAGTGCACCATCAACACTGTGTATAGTGAGGATGGGGCACTGCTGACCTTGACTTGGGACATTGTGAGCCGGTGGGGAGAATACTTCCAAGACGTCCTCAATTCCACCGACATGGGAATTGGGAAGCAGAGTCTGGGGTCTCTGAGGTGGGCTCTCCTATCTCTGGGGTTGAGGTCAGCGAGGTGGTTAAAAAGCTCCTCGGTGGCAAGGCCCCGGGGGTGGATGAGATTCGCCCGGAGTTCCTAAAGGCTCTGGATGTTGTTGGGCTGCCCTGGTTGACACGCCTCTGCAACATCGCGTGGACATCGGGGACAGTGCTTTTGGATTGGCAGACTGGGGTGGTGGTCCCTTTTTTTAAGAAGCGGGACCAGAGGCTGCGTTCCAACTACAGGCGTCACACTCCTCAGCCTGATAAGGTCTATTCAGGAGTGCTGGAGAGGAGGGAAGTCAAATCTCAGATTCAGAAAGAGCAATGTGGTTTTCGTCCTGGCCGTGGAACAGTGGACCAGCTCTACACCCTCGGCAGGGTCCTCGAGGATGCATGGGAGTTCGCCCAACCAGTCTACATGTGTTTTGTGGACTTGGAGAAGGCGTTCGACCATGTCCCTTGGGGAATCCTGTGTGGGGTGCTTCAGGAGTATGGGGTACCGAACCCCCTGATAAGGGTTGTTCGGTCCCTGTGCGACCAGTGTCAGAATTTGGTGCGCATTACTGGCAGTAAGTCGGACTCGTTTCCGGTGAGGGTTGGACTCTGCCAAGGCTGTCCTTTGTCACCGATTCTGTTCATATCTTTTATGGACAGAATTTCTCTGCGCAGGTGGTCCGGTTTGGTGGCCTCAGTATTGCATCTCTGCTTTTAGCAGACGATGTGGTTCGATTGGCTTCATCAATCCGTAATCTCCAACAATCACTGGAGCGGTTCACAGCCGAGTGTGAAGCGGCTGGGATGAGAATCCATCCATCCATCCATTTTCTGAGCCGCTTCTCCACACTAGGGTCGCGGGCGTGCTGGAGCCTATCCCAGTTATCATCGGGCAGGAGGCGGGGTACACCCTGAACCAGTTGCTAGCCAATCGCAGGGCACATACAAACAAACAACCAGTCGCACTCACCTTCACACCTAAGGGCAATTTAGAGTCGTCAATTAACCTAGCATGCATGTTTTTGGGATGTGGGAGGAAACCGGAGTGCCCGGAGAAAACCCACGCAGGCACGGGGAGAACATGCAAACTCCACACAGGCGGGGCCGGGGATTGAACCCCGGACCTCAGAACTGTGAGGCAGACGCTCTAACCAATCGTCCACCGTGCCGCCGGGATGAGAATCAGCACCTCCAAATCTGAGAGCATGGTCCTCAGTTGGAAAAGGGTGGAGTGCCCTCTCCAGGTCGGGGATGAGAACCTGGCCCAGGTGGAGGAATTCAAGTATGTTGGGGTCTTGTTCATCATTCATTCAACTGAGCAAAACAGAAGAGAAAACAAACCAGTCATAAGTCTATAATTGTCAGACTGGATTATTGCTCAGCTGCTAATCATGCATCAGCGTCCAAACTCGAGATTGCAAATAGAGTTAAAATCTTACAACAACAACAATATCAAGGAGAACTGTGGTCCTAATTCAAGGAAACACTGAAAAAAAAATGCTGATACCACAATTGGAAGGAGAAGAGGAACACGAGAGGAAAATGGATTCAGGAAAGTACATGCATGCAGAAAGATCAAAGGAAGCAAAAAAAAAAAAAAAAAAAAAAGCACTTGAAAGAGTAATACCCGAGTCCAGGAAGTTGGATCGCATGGTCAAGCAGAGTTGCAGAGCAGACAAAAAAGAATGGCTGGAGAGAAAAGGAAGTGAGGCAGAAGCAGCAGCAAGGAAGCACACTGTTAAAACGCTCTATCGCATTGTTCGGGAGTTGACCGGCGTTAGAAGCAATACCAGAATGCCAATCAAGAACAAACTCCTGATGGCCGAAGAACAGAATGCCAGATGGTTGGAACATTTCAAAGAAACCCTCAATCAGCCAACACATTTCACAACATTTGACTTGGAACAGTCAGCACAACCCTGTCAATGTGCCACAGCAGCCAGTTCAAATGGTAGAAGAAGAAGAAGAAGAAGAATCATCTTTTATTGTCATGAACATGCATGCATGCACACGAAATTTGTTCTCTGCATTTAACCCATCACAGTGAACACATACACATGTTAGTGGAACACACTGGAGCAGGGGGCAGCTGAAGCGCCCGGGGAGCATTTCGGGGTATCAGTGTCTTGCTCAAGGACACCACAGCCGTGAGTCCGGGGGATGTTGGCGGATGCTCCAGTCGGGGTTTTGAACCTAGGTCCCCCACGGTGGCAGGCGATGATCTTAACCATTGGGCCACGGCTGCCCGTGTATTTGGGTAGTATGATTAACAAAAGCGGCGATGTTGACTTTTGTCAATTTTAGACTTCGTAAAGCAGCTTCTGTCTTCAGAAGAATCAATAATATCTGATCAAGACCAACAATTCCTTCAGCAACTAAAATACGCCTGTACTATTCCATTGTTGTGCCTACTGCCCTCAACGCCAGTGAATGTCTTCGAAGAATATTGAAAGTGAGGTACAGAAATCACGTAATCCTGCAAAGAGCAAAGTCCAGACCACTCCACGAAAATCTGTCGCCCTAAATTAGCAGGACACATTTTGCGACTGCCTAACAGCCGCCATGTAAAAACAACAATTACCCACCCCAAGATGGGAAAAGAAAACGAGGCCGACCACGGAACAATTGGAGAAGAACATTGAAGAACGACTTAAAAATGGTGCAAAAAGAACTGCGCAATGTGTAGAAATACACAGGAGGAGCTCAGTAAGTCTAAGATCACATATGCATTCTTGAATGGTATTTGAATGCGAACTCGTTAGATTATCCTTTGTGGAGGGGGCAGCTCTTCCAAAGCTGAATGGCACGATAGACAACTGGCTTTTTTCAAATGTTAGATTGAATTTGAGCATCATCTGCTACTGTACATCTCATAATGCCATTGTGTAAATGCTCAGGTTTGGTGGGAAGAATGTGACTGCATTTAAGGCAAGCATACTTTCTGTGGTTGCTCTCATGGGGAAATGTAAACCTAGTAATTATAGCCAAGCTTTCCTATTTGTGTGGCTAATGAGTGGTTTGCATATTCTAATTTAACCTCTGTACTTGGACTACTAAATCGTCTGAAAACAGTACATTGTGATACCTTGACTTGTACTTCCTTTACCTTTACCCTGATGTCACGAAAAATTCTTTGAGTGTCTTTCTTTTTAGTTCTCAAAATGTTTCCGTTATCAAGTGCTGCTCTTTTACTTGATTTACCCGTTCAATGTATGATACATAATAGACCAGTGGTTTCTTCAGTTGGTGGTTTGTGTCATGGCTGATTCTCAGCTTCCAGTTTGACTAGTTAGTTTTCTCATTGCTTTTCATATTGGTTACTCCTCTAACTAGCATAAATGCAGTCTTCACATGCAATACCCAAATCTGAAACTCAGTGTATACATTAAGCGGTTGGAATGTAATCGGATACTACTGGGCAACAAATATTCCAATATTTTTTGCTCACATGAAAGACTCTTCTTGCGTATCAGTTTCAGATGCAAACACCAGAGAAGTAAAAAATGTTATATTACATATGCCATATTTATCAACTGATGTAAAAAAAAAACAAAAAAAAACATGTTTTCAGTCTACAGCAAAAATAAATAAATTGGCCTCAATGTTCAATTACTTTGGGAAGGAAGTGTACAGGTTATGCTGAACGAGAGTCTTACTCTTGAATGCAGGATACATAGGAACAGTGTTGGTTATGAACACAGCTTCATATTTTTTGTCGATGCCTGTAGATAATTCTGTCAAAATAGAAAATACATTTGAACAAATAACAATATCATAATTTGAAACTGAAATCAACTATTTAATACAGAATTAAACATATTTTCTGAAAGCATTGTTTGATTGCACTACTGTGTTTCAGTGTCAAAGGCCACACGAATATTAAAACTCAAAAACAACGATCTAATAACATCATATTTCATTCATTATGCTCCGTATACACTAAGTATGGAGGATCGCAATATATTTTGATTGGTGACATGATGAGCGCCTCCACAATCTAATGGCTAATAGCGTTCGGGCACATGAGCTACCGGCGTAAAGGCATAAGAGCTGTGTGTGTGTGTGTGTGTATATACCAAAAGTATTCACTTACCTGTCTTGACTCACATACTTTATGGTCTGAAGTGACATCCCCTTCTTAGTCCGTGGGTTTGAATATTACATTGGTCCACCTTTTACAGCTATAACAGCTTGAACTCTTCTGAAAAGGCTCTCCACAAGGTTTAGGAGTGTGTGTGTGGGGGATTTTTCACTATTCATCCAGAAATGCATTTGTGAGGTGACGTCACACAGTGCCTGGCTCTACATACATAGCTTGGGCTCCTTCCCTGCCTTAGGGCCGCTGCCCAGCTCAACTGCTGGAACTAAGGAGCCAATATTGTGGACAATTTCACGCTCCCAACTTTGTGGGAACAGTTCTTCCGTTTCTAACGTGGCACCATTGCAAAAAGCAAGGTCCATAAAAACATGGATGAGAGAGCTAGGTGTGGATGAACTTGACTGGCCTGTACAGAATCCTGACCTCAACCCGATATAACACCTTTGGGATGAATTAGAGCTCGGCCTTCTCGTCCAACTTCAGTGTGTCCTCAGAAATGTGCTTCTGGAAGAATGGTCCAACATTCCCATAAACACACTCCTTAACCCTGTGGACGGCCTTCCCAGAAGAGCTGAAGCTGTTATAGCTGCAAAGGGTGGACCGACGTCATATTGAACCCGATGGATTGGGAATCGAATGTAGTCAAGGCAAGCGAGAGAATACTTTATATACTGTATATACAGATATAAGAATCTGAAGCAATCAATCTAACATCTTGGCAACAGGCTAACAAAAGAGACATTACAAGGCAGTTAAAAATGACATGACATGCATATTTCCATTAATAAAAAATCCAAAAATTGTTTCATCTATTATGACATTTATCACTTTATTCTATATAACCTATTTCTTTTCATACATCTTTCTGCAAATATCTATGTTTTGGCTTCTCATAACCCTAAAATGTCAATTTATATACAATATATGCTTTTTAGCTGTGATACTGTCAAAGATTTTAATTGAACAATATGTTTATTCTTATTGGTGTGGTTTGCAGTATTGTTAACTGCAGCCAAATTTGTATAACCAGAAGAGGGAAAATAAACCACAAATGTTCTGCCATTTTTGGAGGACTATTTTTCAGGTGTTCCAACAATTTAATCGACATATTGTAATGTATTTTAACTCGGCGTTCACTCGTACTTGAGCAATTTAGTTGCATTCATGTTAACAGCCATGACTCAAATTTGGATATACTGTACCTGCGCTAAGAAGGACTTGGCAACACATTTAGCAATCGCATCAATGATTTACAATAATGAAAGCTTATTCAAATAGTTGCTCTTTCAGTTTCTAAAGTAGAATAACCTTTTCACTTACGCGGTGGGTATAGGAAGGCGTACGTGATATGTTTTTCTGCCTTGGAGTTTGTACAGGACTGGGCGAAGGCTGATCGGACTCTGGCATCTGGCCGAACACAGTTGGTCAGCACTTCAGGCAAAGCAGACACTTCAACCTGAACGACCACATCGAGGACCATGTTTGAAGTATCACGTGTGTATTATTATTACTATTATTATAGTTAGAGATAAGATTCCTCTTGCTTTTTGTTGCATCTGTTCACATTCACTTGCACTACTGGTCAAACGTTTTAGAACACCCCAATTTTTCCAGCTTTTTTAAAATTGAAATTTATGCAGTTCACTTTCCCCTTTTACTCTAAATGAACGCACAGAACAAAAAAAACTACTCAAGTTCCAAATGAAATCATGTCATCAAAAATGTATTCTAAACCTTTGACTCATTAAAGTAGTCACCTTGGGCAGATTTAACAGCTGAACACACTTGCGGCATTCTCTCAAATGAAAATCAAATATTCTTCAGAAAGTTAATCCCAACTCCATTGTGGAAGTTTCCATAACTGTGTGGCTTAAACAATACTTAACTACAATATACTTCTAATTTTTAATGTAACATTAGTGGATTAAATAGCAAAGCTCGCGGTCACAGTCGCAAGCAGGTTCAATTGCTATGAATGGGAGCAAGCAGATGATGAGCGCAACCACAAAATACAGTATCCTCCTCTCTTTTAATTTTCACTCACCTTGTGATCGCCTTTCAGATCATGTTCCCTATTATTGGGCGAACAATCCAAATTGTGTTTCAAAATCATTCCTATGTTCATCATGCCTTCGCTTAATTTGCGCCACATCGATGTACTTCCCCCGCCTCGTTCCTCGTCAGCGTACTCGCATCCGGTGACAGAGTGCTGTGCGTGGCCACAACATCCCCTGAAGAGGATCGAGGTGGGGGAAGTACATCGATGTGGCGCAAATTAAGCGAATGCGGGTTGAGTTCAAGTCCCGCGATCAAACTCTTGACCGTCCCAAGCTTCTAGAATCTAGATGCTCACAGACACTGTGACATGGACCAATCAGAACCAAGGTATTTTCCATATTAAAATTGGGGAAGATGAGTGATCCCATCAGAGCTAAGTTCATTTTCAGCTATGCATCCATCCATCCATCCATCCATCCAGCCACCCTACAGAGGAAAATAATTTCGGCTGTTTGTATCCGCAATGCACGGTGGACGACTGGTTAGAGCGTCAGCCTCACAGTTCTGAGGACCCGGGTTCAATCCCCGGCCCCGCCTGTGTGGAGTTTGCATGTTCTCCCCGTGCCTGCGTGGGTTTTCTCCGGGCACTCCGGTTTCCTCCCACATCCCAAAAACATGCATGAATTGGAGACTCTAAATTGCCCGTCGGCATGACTGTGAGTGCGAATGGTTGTTTGTTTCTATGTGCCTTGCGATTGGCTGGCGACCAGTTCAGGGGTGTACCCCGCCTCCTGCCCGATGACAGCTGGGATAGGCTCCAGCACGCCCGCGATCCTCGTGAGGAGAAGCGGCTCAGAAAATGGATGGATGGATGGATGTATCCGCAATCTTGTTCTTTCGGTCACGAGCTGTGGGTTGTAACCGAAAGAACAAGATATCTTATTCTTTTGGTCATGTCCCACAGCTTGTGACGATAGGTGAGGGTAGGAACATAGATGAACCCGCAAATCGAGAGCTTTTCTTTTCAGCTCAGCTCCTTCTTTACAATGACAGACCAATACAGAGTCTGCATCACCACAGATGCTGCACCGTTCCCCCTGTCAATCTCCCATTCCGTTCTTCCCTCACTCGTCAACAAGACCCCAAGGTACTTGAACCCCTCCACTTGGGGAAGGATCTCATTCCCAACCTAAAGAGGGCACGCCAACCTTTTCCGACTGAGGACTATGATTTGGATGTGCTGATTTTCATCCCAACCGCTTCAAACTTGGTTGTGAACCGCTCCGGTGAGAGTTGGAGATCATGGATTGATGAAGCCAACAGAACCAGATAATCTCCAAAAAGCAGAGATGCAATCCAGAGGCCACCAAAATTTACCCCTCAAAGCCTTGAAATTCTATATCTCAAAGTTATTAACAGAACTGGTGACAAAGGACAACCTTGGCTGAGTCCAACCCTGGCTGGAAACGAATCCGACTTATTGACCAAACTCTGACACCGGTCATACAGGGACCAAACAGCCCCTATTAGGGGCCTGGTATCCCATTCTGCCGGAGCACCCTCAACAGGACCCCATGGAGTACATGGTCGAATGCCTTCCCCCTAGTCCAGAAAGCACATGAAGACTGGTTGGGCAAACGCCCATGCATCCTCGAGGACCCTGCTGAGGGTTTAGCGCTAGTCCCCTGTTCCACGGCCAGGACAAAAAACACACTGCTCCTCCTGAATCTGCCGGATACACTCCAGAACTCCTGAATATACCTTACCATGGAGGCTAAGGAGTGTATCCCCGTGTATTGGAACACTCCCTCCGGTCCCCCTTCTTAAAAAGGGAGACCACCCCCTCGGTCTGCCAATCCAGAGGCAATGTTCCCGATGTCCATGCGATGTTGCAGAGACGTGTCAGCCAGGACAGCCCCACAACATCCAGAGCCTTTAGGCATTCTGGGCGGATCTCATCCATCCCTGAGGCCCTGCCACAGGGGAGCTTTTAACGACCTTGGTGACCTTAACCCCAGGGATAGAAGAGCCCGCCAGCTCAGCAACTCAGTACACCAGTTGATTAACATGCATGTGATATGGTGTTCATTCACTAATAAGTTCGATAGAAACACGAGAGACTTTAATTACTTGTGCTGGGGTCACTTATAACAACACAGGTTATACTAACTGACTAACTAGGTTCTTACAGGTGTTTAGACACGAAAAAAGAATCCCACTGCACCACTCGACAGTAGCACTGCCTTCCTTATTTTCACACATGCTGTCCTACCCTTTTCTGTCCTGTCTTATCTGGTTCTCTTGGTTAGTTAGTGCATGTCCTCACCGGGTGTCCCCCCTCCACCCTCACTCGCCAATCTACAAATAATTGTTGTAATGTTACTTGTGTTTAAATATCTAGACTGTCTCACTGTTGTTCTGCTGTGGTTCTCACCCCTAGTGCCCTTGTCCACTCTGTCCCCGTCTGTCCCCTAAAAACCTTTTCTGTCCGGCTACATTTTCAATAAACAGAATAATTTAAAAAACAATTCAAAATTAAGCAGAGGGAGTATTTCAAACTCCCCTGTTGCACGACAAAACTGTTCCAGCACAAAGGCATACAGATCCACCATTCTGCAAGGCCATGCAGCTGGACAGGAAAGGTTTTAAAAAATAAAAATAAAAATTGCGTACCCGTTTATCCAGTCAGGTGGTGCTGGTCGTGGTTTCTTCTTGCGTCATCACAACATCCTGTCTTGGATGGGATGTTTCGGTGATAAAAGAATTTCAAATCGACACTGAAAGTGCAGTTTTGGGCCATTTTCGACGGCCGACAATATTCAGTGACTTAGAAATGCTAATGGCCCGAGCGGGCCAGTGTCTATACATTGTTGGTGGTCCGACGCAGTGGCAGTAGTGACCCTAGACCACTGTTTATGTCGGACTCTGATGGTGTTGGTTATGAACAGGCCGTGACAAGCACAGAAGTCCAATTACAAGGCACCACTTGAGTTCAGATCAGGGGGGCTGCACCTGACCCCTTGGCTCCTCCCACCGGTGATGAGCCAATGGGAAGGGGGACCCACGTTGCCTCTTTGGGCTGTACCAGGCTACCAGGTGCTCGCCATCAAGCCCTACCTCCAGAGGCGGACCCCAGTGACCCGCGTCCAGGTAAGGAAAAAAGAGCCCCAAATATATTTCTCATCATAAAGGGGTCTTTCAGCAGTGCCTTGTCTGGTCCCTCATCCGAGGAACTGTTTGCCATGGGCGACTGTGCGGGGCATAAAGCCCCAGACAACTTAGCTCCTAGGACCATTGGGACACACAAACTCCTCCAACAGAATAATGTGAGGGGTCATTTACATGTCACATTTTAATGAGAAATCTGGCCCTTTCAACTGCCAAAAAGAAAAGACCAACTCGAATAGCTGGAAAAAATGACTTTCTATAATAATAATAAAAATGATAATAATGCATTACACTTATATAGCGCTTTTCATGCTACTCAAAGACACTTGACAATTTCACACATTCATTCACTCCACAGTCACACCATAATGATAGTAAGCTACTGATCGAAGTGTGGCTGCCATTCTGCCCCTACGACCTATCCGACCACCACTGAACATTCCGCCATATCTATTCATGGGCAATGTGGGTTAAGTTGTCCAGGGACACAACGACGACATACGCTCGGTTGGGGGATACAAACTGGCGTATCCTTATCCTGTGCATCATGCCGTTCTGGCCCTTTTCAAACCAAATTATCCTACAAACTTGATAAAAGGCCATCAAAGATCTGATCTGATAGCAGGGACCTTTAAATTATTGTTTTTCTTTGTATTTAAATGTTAACTGTTAGACTGGTTAGAGCGTCTGCCTCACAGTTCTGGGGACCGTGTTCAGTCCCCGGCCCCGCCTGTGTGGAGTTTGCATGTTCTCCCCGTGCCTCCGTGGGCTTTCTCCGGGTACTCCGGTTTCCTCCCACATCCCAAACACATGCGTGGTAGGTTATTTGACGACTCTGAATGGCTGGAGGTGAGAATGTGAGTGCGAATGGTTGTTTGTTTGCATGTGCCCTGCGATTGGCTGGCAACCAGTTCAGGGTGTACCCCGCCTCCTGCCCAATGATAGCTGGAATAGGCTCCAGTAATAATGGGTGGAGGATGTTTTAAGGGTTTTGATGTGTGCTGAAAAATCACTTTTTAGGGGATAGAATTATTGTGTGAGATATGTTAATGCATTGTCATCCTTTAGTCGGATCAAAATATTTTTTTTCCACAGAAAACAAAATATCCTATTTGCAAAACAACAAATTAATGTGAGAAGGAAAAGTAAATGTGCAATTTGAATTTGTTTGGCAAGTCGGCTACGCAATCCAAATATTTTGCGGTTCAGACCTTTTGCCTGAGAAAACTTGCAACTGGACTCCCTCGAATTTTTATTTTGTTTGGCAAGTCGGCTACGCAATAAAACATTTTTGAGGTTCAGTCCTTTTGCCTGAGAAAACTTATAACTGGACCCCCTCGAATTTTAATTTAAGATCCCTGCCATATGGAATGGTGCTGACTATTGCTGCTGTTCCCTTTCTTTTCTGTATATATGTAGTACCCATTTACTTTACATTAATCTGCATATAATATTTATTCATGTGTTGTTACCACATACACTGCTGTTCTCATTCTCCTCAGTCGTAATACCTTCCATTCATCCATTTTCTACACCTCTTATCCTCACTAGAGTTGTGGATATGCTGGAGCAGATCCCAGCTGACTGCTGGCGAGAGGCAGGGTACACCCTGAACTGGTTGCCAGCCAATCACGGGGAACATATAGACAATCATTCACACTAACATTCACACCTACGGGCAATTTAGTCTTCACTTAACCTTTTTGGAATGTGGTAGGAGACCGGAGTACCCGGAGAAAACCCACACAGGCATGGGGAGAACATGCACACTCAACACAGGAAGGGCAGATTTGAACCCGGGACCCCATTGCAGGACTAACAAAAGCTTGTTTCTTAAGTGTTAAAAAAAAAACTAACAACAAAAACTGTCAACAAATATACACACACAGCCAAATTGTAAATTCTCAGCAGTAATGAAAATAATTTCATGAATTTAAGAATATGCTGAAAAAAACATTTAAACTGATTTCAAAACTGACCTCAGCCTTTGCCCCAATTTGTGTTGGTCATCCGTTTAAATCAACATAATTCTTGCTTTGATATAGACATAACCGGAAGTTTGAAAAGATTAAAGCTTTATTTGGCACTCATCAAAATACTCTTAAAATAATAAGAATTTCAGTAAAACAATCATTATTACTTATTCTAATTAAATGCTATGATAACCTTAATATTTAATGATCTGATGTGAAACAAGAAGTGACAAACAAAAAGTATTATCCACACTCACTTTGGCAAAAACAAATTACATATACAGTACCTGTGAGCTCACGCTGTATGATGTCCAGAGAGGCATTGCAAGATCCTCGTTGTAGCCACAGATATAGTCAGTCTGGTGCAGAATGGAATACTTTGTATTGTACTGTACTGCAGGTCGACCGTATGGCATATTCCTACTGTCTAAAAAATAAATAAATCAAAAGTAAATGAGAGAGAGAGAGATCATAGGATTAGAGCAATGAAAAGGTCTGTGGTGCGTATTGCAATACTTGGCATGGTACTGTACTACAGACGGACCTTAAGGCATATTCGTACTGTCTAAAAAAATAATACAGTTCAGGAACAGACAGGCTGCAATGTACAATGAAATTATATAAAACAGTAGATTTCCAATTTTAAAAAATAGAATATGATAAATAAGTACCATCTACATTCACAGCTTGGTTACATTTTTCACAATGCAGATGTGGTTATTAAAGTCAAGATGACTCGATGAATTATTTGGATTTGGATTTCTGGTTTATTGCACTTTCAAAGCTTTATCACTGTCATACATTTTGTCTTTAGTACAGGGCTTGATGTTAACTTTTTTGCTCACCAACCCCTGTGGCTAGTGGTTTCCCAGACTTACTAGAGTTTTAACTAAAGTCTTTTTTCAATAATCCAAACATGCCTCGTTACGTGATTTAAGACAAGGAATGAATCCAAATTTTAGGTCACAATGTAGCTGCTTTTGAAATATGTCCATCCATCCATCCATTTTCTGAGCCGCTTATCCTCACAAGGGTCGCGGGAGTGCTGGAGCCTATCCCAGCTGTCATCGGGCAGGAGGCGGGGTACACCCTGAACTGGTTGCCAGCCAATCGCGGGGCACATAGAAACTAACAACCATTCGCACTCACAGTCATGCCTACGGGCAATTTAGAGTCTCCAATTCATGCATGTTTTTGGGATGTGGGAGGAAACCGGAGTGCCCGGAGAAAACCCACGCAGGCACGGGGAGAACATGCAAACTCCACACAGGCGGGGACGGGGATTGAACCCCGCACCTCAGAACTGTGAGGCTGACGCTCTAACCAGTCGTCCACCGTGCCGCCTTTTGAAATATGTAATAAATCAAATTAGAACTAAATACATTATTTAGAACTGTGTAAAAAACAAATAATAATTAAAAAAAAGGCATCATCATGTGAATTTATGGGCCCCGTTAAATCATGCATGGCAATATGAAGTAAAGTGGGATGCTGTATAGTAGTCTTATATTAATTGTGGACCCGATGGGGGGCACAAGCCAGTGTAAACTGTAGGCCGGTCCCAAGCCCGGATAAATGCAGAGGGTTGCGTCAGGAAGGGCATCCGGCTTAAAACTTTGCCAAACAAATATGAGCGTTCATCCAAAGAATTCCATACCGGATCGGTCATGGCCTGGGTTAACAACGTCCGCCACCGGCGCCGTCAACCTGCGGGGAGCCGTTGGAAATTCAGCTACTGTGGGTTGAAGTCAAAGGAAGAAGAGGTGGAAAGCGGGTTCTTCGGCAGAAAGAGAAGAGGAAAGCACAGAGCCTAGAACTGAATGTGGGGACTTTGAATGTTGGGACTATGACAGGAAAATCTCGGGAGTTGGTTGACATGATGATTAGGAGAAAGGTTGATATATTGTGTGTCCAGGAGACCAGGTGGAAAGGCAGTAAGGCTCGAAGTTTAGGGGCAGGGTTAAAATTATTTTACCATGGTGTAGATGGGAAGAGAAATGGAGTCGGGGTTATTTTAAAAGAAGAGTTGGCGAAGAATGTCTTGAATGTGAAAAGAGTATCAGATCGAATGATGAGGCTGAAACTTGAAATTGAGGATGTTATGTATAATGTGATTAGTGGCTATGCCCCACAAGTAGGATGTGACCGAGAGGTGAAAGAGAAATTCTGGGAGGAGTTAGACGTCTGAGCATCCCAGACAGAGAGAGAGTCATGATTGGTGCAGATTTTAATGGACATGTTGGTGAAGGAAACAGGGGTGATGAAGAAGTGATGGGTAAGTACGGCATCCAGGAAAGGAACTTGAAGGGACAGATGGTGGTAGACTTTGCAACAAGGATGCAATTGGCTGTCGTGAACACTTTTTTCCAGAAGAGGCAGGAACATAGGGTGACCTACAAGAGCGGAGGTAGAAGCACGCAGGTGGATTACATCTTGTGCAGACGATGTAATCTGAAGGAGGTTATTGACTGTAAGGTTGTGGTAGGGGAGAGTGTGGCTAGACAGCATAGGATGGTGGTGTGTAAGGTGACTCTGATGGATGGTGGTGGAACCTCACAGTACAGGAAATCATACAAGGAAAATGGTTAGGTAAGAAGAAGTGGGACACTGGGAGGACCGAGGAGAGGCGAAAGGAATACATTGAGATGCGACACAGGGCCAAGGTAGAGGTGGCAAAGGCCAAACAATGATGACATGTATGCCAGGTTGGACACGAAAGAAGGAGAAAAGGATCTATACAGGTTGGCCAGACAGAGGGATAGAGATGGGAAGGATGTGCAGCAGGTTAGAGTTATTAAGGATACAGATGGAAATATGTTGACTGGTGCCAGTAGTGTGCTAGATAGATGGAAAGAATACTTTGAGGAGTTGATGAATGAGGAAAATGAGAGAAAAGGAAGACTAGAAGAGGTGGTGGACCAGGAAGTGGCAATGATTAGTAAGGGGGAAGTTAGAAAGGCATTAAAAAGGATGAAAAACGGAAAGGCAGTTGGTCCTGATGACATTCCTGCAGAGGTATGGAAGCATCGAGGAGAGGTGGCTGTGGAGTTTTTGACCAGCTTGTTCAATAGAATTCTAATGCGTGAGAAGATGCCTGAGGAATGGAGGAAAAGTTTGCTGGTGTCCATTTTTAAGAACAAGGGTGATGTGCAGAGCTGTGGGAACTATAGAGGAATAAAGTTGATGAGCCACACAAAGAAGTTATGGGAAAGAGTAGTGGAGGCTAGACTCAAGACAGAAGTGAGTATTTGCGAGCAACAGTATGGTTTCATGCCTAGATAGAGTTCCACAGATGCATTAATTGCCTTGAGAGACAGAGTACCCAGAGAGGAACTGTGGTACTGCATGCGGAAGTCTGGAGAGGCAGAGAAGTATGTAAGAATAATACAGGACATGTCCTCGTACATCTCCAGCAGAACAGTGGTGAGGTGTGCTGTAGCTGTGACAGACACATTTAAGGTGGAGGTGGGACTGCATCAGGTATCAGCCCTGAGCCCCTTCCTGTTTGCAGTGGTGATGGATAGGCTGACAGATGAGGTTATACTGGAATCCCCATGGACCAAGATGTTTGCAGATGACATTGTGATCTGCAGTGAAAGCAGGGAGCAGGTAGAGGAACAGTTAGAAAGATGGAGGCATGCACTGGAAAGCAGAGGAATGAAGATTAGCCGAAGTAAGACAGAATATATGTGCATGAATGAGAGGAGTGGTGGGGGAAGAGTGAGGCTACAGGGAGAAGAGATAGCAAGGGTGGAGGACTTCAAATACTTGGGGTCAACCATCCAGAGCAATGGTGAGTGTGGTCAGGAAGTGAAGAAACAGGTCCAAGCAGGATGGAACGGGTGGAGGAAGGTGTCAGGTGTGTTATGTGACAGAAGAGTCTCTGCTCGGATGAAGGGCAAAGTTTATAAAACAGTGGTGATGCCAGCCATGACGTACGGATTAGAGATAGTGGCACTGAAGAGACAACTGGAAGCAGAGCTGGAGGTGGCGGAAATGAAGATGTTGAGGTTCGCTCTCGGAGTGACCAGGTTGGATAAAATTAGAAATGAGCTCATCAGAGGGACAGCCGAGGTTCGATGTTTTGGAGACAAAGTTAGAGAGAGCAGACTTCAATGGTTTGGACACGTCCAGAGGAGAAATAGTGAGTATATTGGTAGAGGATGATGAGGATGGAGCTGCCAGGCAAGAGAGCTAGAGGAAGACCAAAGAGAAGGTTGACGGATGTCGTGAGGGAAGACATGAGGGCAGTTGGTGTTCGAAAGGAGTATGCAGGAGATAGGCTTACATGGAAAAGGATGACACGCTGTGGCGACCTCTAAAGGGACAAGCCGAAAGGAAAAGAAGAAGTAGTTATGTGAGTGACATGACTGTTCAGGAATTGTTGTGGTTGTACTGTTCGTAAAATGAGTTGTTACTAAATTACGATTTGTTCACAGACACCCCACATACTTTATTTTTACTAGGTTTCTCTTGCCTAGTTTTGATGTTTCCGAAGTCAGCTGAAATTTTTCCAGAAGTGGTGTGTAATTTAGATTTGTTAGCTCTGTGAGTTCTGGCAAAATATTAATACCTAAATACTTAAATGTTTCTTATAGGAATGGGGTATCTGGGATTTGATCTGCAGGATTCTACGAGTTTGCTGTTATTAGGAGTATTGTTGATTTTGCCCAGTTGGTAGCGTAATCTGATGATTGTGAAAATGAAACAATGAGATGACTTGGGTTTCTGTAAATAAAGAATATAATCCACATACAAATGGATTGTGTTCTGTCACCGGCAAGCAGATACCTTTAATATTAGCACTCTGAGGTAAACCGGTAGCAAGTGGTTAAGATCATCGCCTGCCACCGTGGGGGACATAGGTTCAAGACCCCGACTGGACCATCCGCCAACATCCCCTGGACTTACGGCTGTGGTGTCCTTGAGCAAGACACTGATACCCCAAAAAAATGCTCCCCGGGCGCTTCAGCTGCCCCCTGCTCCAGTGTGTTCCACTAACATGTGTATGTGTTCACTGTGATGGGTTAAATGCAGAGAACAAATTTCGTGTGCATGCATGCATGTTCATGACAATAAAAGGTGATTCTTCTTCTTCTTCTTCTTCTTCTTCAATGAATATTGGAAATAGCATTGGTGAAAGTGGACACCCTTGTCTGGTTCCTGCTTTTCCTCATGCTCTGATTTAAAACATTAATCAGAAGTTACGAGTTAGTCAGTAATTAGTAGTTTTTTTCACTGAGTACTTACTCAAGTTATTATTTTTACTTCTATTTGAGTCATATTATTCTAAAGTAACAGTATTCTTACTTGAGTACAATATTTGGCTACTCTACCCCCTTTTGACCGGAAGTAATCAGTCGTTGTAAATGAAAATGAACCAAAAAATGTGATTAGCCACAGTTAATATGTGATTTATCTAGGGCGGCTCTTACTTTTTCACACAGGGCCAGGTAGCTTTGCATATATATATTATTTCCTTAATAAATAAAACGACCATTTAAAAACATTTTACTTGGGTTATCTTTGTCTGCCTCTCCTTGAGCCGTCACCTTATCGTGGTGGAGGGGTTTGTGTGTCCCAATGATCCTAGGAGCTAAGTTGTATGGGGCTTTATGCCCCTGGCAGGGTCACCCATGGCAAACAGGTCCAAGGTGGGGGACCAGACAAAGCACGGCTCAAAGACCCCATATGAAGAAGACAAATTATGGACTCAGGTTTCCCTTGCCCGGACGCGGGTCACCGGGGCCCCCCTCTGGAGCCAGGCCTGGAGTTGGGGCTCGAAGGAGAGCGCCTGGAAGGGTAACTTGGGCACAGCCCGAAAGGGTAACGTGGGTCCCTCTTCCCATGGGCTCACCACCTGTGGGAGGGGCCATATGGGTCGGGTGCAGTGTGAGCTGGGCGGTGGCCGAAGGCGGGGACCTTGGCGATTCGATCCCCGGCTACAGAAGCTGGCGATAGGGACGTGGAATGTCACCTCACTGGCAGGGAAGGAGCCCGAGCTGGTGTGTGAGGTCGAGAAGTTCCGACTAGATATAGTCGGACTTGCCTCCATGCACAGCTTGGGCTCTGGTACCAGTCCTCTCGAGAGGGGTTGGACTCTCTTCCACTCTGGAGATGCCCACGGTGAGAGGCGCCGAGCAGGTGTGGGTATACTTATTGCTCCCCGGCTCGGCGCCTGTACGTTGGGGTTACCCCGGTGGACGAGAGGGTAGCCTCCCTCCGCCTTTGGGTGGGGGGACGGGTCCTGACTGTTGTTTGTGCCTATGCACCAAACACCAGTTCAGAGTACCCACCCTTTTTGGAGTCCTTGGAGGGGGTGCTGGAGAGCGCTCCCGCTGGGGACACCATCGTTCTGCTGGGGGACTTCAATGCTCACGTGGGCAATGACAATGAGACCTGGAAGGGCGTGATTGGGAGGAACGGCCCCCCGATCAGAATCCGAGCGGTGTTCTGTTATTGGACTTCTGTGCTCGTCACAGATTGTCCATAACGAACACCATGTTCAAGCATAAGGGTGTCCACACGTGCACTTGGCACCAGGACACCCTAGGTCGACTTTGTGGTCGTGTCATCGGACTTGCGGCCGCATGTCTTGGACACTCGGGTAAAGAGAGGGGCGGAGCTGTCAACTGATCACCACCTGGTGGTGAGTTGGCTCCGATGGTGGGGGAAGATGCCGGTCCGACGTGGCAGGCCCAAACGTATTGTGAAGGTCTGCTGGGAACGTCTGGCGGAATCCCCTGTCAGAAGGAGTTTCAACTCCCACGTCCGACAGAACTTTGCTCATGTTTCGGGGGAGGCAGGGGACATCGAGTCCGAGTGGACCATGTTCCGCGCCTCCATTGCTGAGGCAGCCGACCGGAGCTGTGGCCGTAAGGTGGTCGGTGCCTGTCGTGGTGGCAATCCCCGAACCCGTTGGTGGACACCAATGGTGAGGGATGCCGTCAAGCTGAAGAAGGAGTCCTATCGGGCCTTTTTGGGTACCGGCTGGCCAAGCGGAATGCAGCTTTGGTGGTCGCTGAAGCAAAAACTTGGGCATGGGAGGAGTTCAGTGAGGCCATGGAGAAAGACTTCCAGACGGCTTTGAGGAAATTCTGGTCCACCATCCGACGTCTCAGGAGGGGAAAGCAGTCCACCATCAACACTGTGTATAGTGGGGATGGGGCGCTGCTGACCTCGACTCGGGACGTTGTGAGCCGGTGGGGAGAATACTTCGAAGACCTCCTCAATTCCACCGACAAGGCAAGGCCCCAGGGGTGGATGATATTCGCCCGGAGTTCCTCAAGGCTGTGGATGTTGTAGGGTTGTCCTGGTTGACACGCCTCTGCAGAGGCAGATGGTTTCTGTCTAAATAGACAAGGGGTTAAGTTATCAGAATCAGAATCATCTTTATTTGCCAAGTATGTCCAAAACACACAAGGAATTTGTCTCCGGTAGTTGGAGCCGCTCTAGTACAACAGACAGTCAATTTACAGAACACTTTACTTTATTGGCTGCCAACATCTTTTACTGTGTACGTCAATCAGCGGCCCAAAAATAAAACACTGGCCTTGGTGACACGGCTGAAGGACAAAAAGATGCAGTTGTTCCCAAACAATCGGAGGAACAGGAGATAAGGCAACACGAGGCGCAGACGGATTCATCAGCGTCACCCAAACAATAGGAGGGGAGAATGACAAATGAGAGGAGCCAGCACGTTGAATCTCCCACACGCCTCCCTGGCCCATTGGAGCAAAGCCCAATGCAAAACTCACTCTGTACAAGCCTAAATTCTCTGCTAGGTGTGATGGACAGGATAAAGACAATTGTCAATATTGGAATCCAACGCACATCAAGCCAAGATCTTGCTCCCATCCCCCCTCGCCTGAAACCACCATCCACTAAGATGTGAAGAACCATCCCATGAAGAACCTTATCTGCGAATCTTTTTCAACGCTATGCCGAAGTCTGTGCGAGCTGATTTGCAGCAAATAATCAATTGCTCACTTCAGTCAGGCAAGTTTCCAAAAGCTTGTAAAGTACCTGCCATTAAGCCGTTGCTAAAAAAAAATGAACGCTGGACGCTTCCATGTTAGAAAGCTAAAGACCCATCTCAAATCTCCCTTTCATAGCCAAGATTGTTGAGAAACTCAGCAATTTCTTGAACTTAAATGGACTTTTTGACAAATTTCAATCAGGGTTCCGAACTCATCACAGCACAGAAACTGCTCTTATCAAAGTGCTAAATGATATAAGGTTGAATACTGACTCAGAAAAGGTGTCAATTCTGGTCTTGTTGGACCTCAGTGCGGCTTTTGATACAGTAGATCAGAATATACTGCTGAACAGGTTGGAAACATGGACAACAGTCCTTAAATGGTTCAGGTCCTCCCTGGAGGAAACGAGGGATTTTGTAACCATTGCGTTCAATCTCATCGAATGGCAATGACCTATGGGGTCCCTCAAGGGTCAGCTCTTGGACCCCTCATGTTCAGCCTGTATATGCTACCCTTGGGTTAAATTCTTCAGAACTTTAATTTTGACTATCATAGCTATGCAGATGACACACAGTTGGTTAAAAAGCTCCGCGGTGGCTAGACCCCGGGTGTGGATGAGATCTGGCCAGAGTTCCTAAAGGCAATGGATGTTGTGGGGCTGTCTTGGTTGACACGCCTCTGCAACATCGTGTGGACATCGGGTATATTGCCTCTGGATTGACAGACTGGGGTGGTGGTGCCCCTTTTTTGGAAGTGGGACCAGAGAGTGTGTTCCAACTAAAGGAGGATCACACTCCTCAGCCTCCCTTGTAAGGTCTATTCAGGGGTGCTGGAGAGAAGGGTCCATCGGGTAGTTGAATCTCAGATTCAGGAGGAGCAGTGTGGTTTTCGTCCAACCAAAGCTGTGGGTGATTGACGGGGGGAGAAGCACTTATTTACATGACATCAGCTGTGCAGCGCATTAAACCAGCTCACGGTCCGGACAACAGAACAAGTTGAAATATATATATATATATATATATATATATATATATATATATATATATATATATTATATATAATAAGTAATATATACTATATCCACATCAATCTTTGTTTGGTCCGTTGAAGTTCATTGTAAATATTATTTAAGTATTGTTAAGTCCTTCAGTGAGTCAGTCCTCTCTGGCAGGGAAGGAGCCCGAGCTGGTGTGTGAGGTTGAAAACTCAGACATGTGAGGAGTCATGTTAAGTCATGGAGAGTGATTTCCGGACGGCTTCAAGGAAATTCTGGTCCACCATCCGGCGTCTCAGGAGGGGGAAGTAATGCACCATCAACACTTTGTATAGTGGGGATGGGTGCTGCTGACCTCGACTCAGGACGTTGTGAGCGGTGAGAGAATACTTCAAAGACCTCCTCAATTCCTCCAACATGCCTTCCTATGAGGAAGCAGAGTCTAGGTTCTCTGAGGTGGGCTCTACTATCTTTGGGGCTGAGGTCACCGAGGTGGTTACAATGATCCTCTGTGGCAAGACCCCAGGGGTAGATGAGATTCGCCCGGAGTTCCAAAAGGCACTGGATGTTGTGGGGTTGTACTGGTTGACACGCCTCTGTATCGCGTGGACATCGGGGACTGGCAGACTGGGGTGGTGGTCCCCCCGGTTGTGTTCCAACAACAAGGGCATTCCACTCCTCAGCTTCCCTGGTAAGGTCTATTCAGGGGTGTTGGAGAGGAGTGTCCATCGGGAAGTCGAATCTCAGATTCAGGAGGAGCAGTGTGGTTTTCGTCCTGACCGTGGAACAGTGGACCAGCTCTACACCCTTGGCAGGGTCCTCGAGGATGCATGGGAGTTCGCCCAACCAGTTTACATGTGTTTTGTGGACTTGGAGAAGGCGTTCGACTGTGTCCCTCGGGGAGTCCTGTTGGGGGTGCTTCGGGAATATGGGGTACCGAAACCACTAATACCGGCTGTATATAGGGACCCTATACGACTGGTGTCAGCGTTTGGGTCGCATTGCCGGCAGTAAGTCAGATTCGTTTCCGGTGAGGGTTAGACTCCATCAAGGCTGCCCTTTGTCACCAATTCTGTTCATAACTTTTATGGACAGAATTTCTTGGCGCAACCGAGGAGTAGAGGAGCTCCGGTTTGGTGACCTCAGTATTGCATCTCTGCTTTTTGCAGATGATGTGGTTTTTTTGGCTTCATCAAGCTCTGATCTCCTGCTCTCACTGGAGCGGTTCGCAGCTGAGTGTGAAGCGGTTGCGATGAAAATCAAAAACTCCAAGTCTGACACCATGGTCCTCAGTCAGAAAAGGGTGGAGTGCCCTCTCCAGGTCGAGTATGAGACCCTGCGCCAAGTGGAGGAGATCAAGTATCTTGGGGTCTTGTTCACGAGTGAGGGAAGAATGGAACAGCAGTACACCAGATCGACAGACGGATCGGTGCAGCGTCTGCAGTGATGTGTACTTTGTATCGGTCTGTTGTGGTGAAGAAGGAGCTAAACCGAAAGGTGAAGCTCTCAATTTACCACCCGATCTACGTTCCTACCCTCACCTATGGTCACGAGCTGTGGGTCATGACCGAAAAAACAACTGGGAGGAGACCCCGGGGACGACCCAGGACATGCTGGAGAGACTATGTCTCCCGGCTGGCCTGGGAACGCCTCGGGATCCCCCCGGAAGAGCTGGATGAAGTGGCAGGGGAGAGGGAAGTCTGGGCTTCCCTGCAAAAGCTACTACCCACACGACCCGACCTCAGATAAGCGTAAGAAAATGGATGGATGGATGCATGGATGATGGATGAATAATAACCTTAGTGTAGATGGTGGACTTCGGATAAGAAGGTACGTAACGTGATGTTGCATTTCTTTAAAACTGCCGGTGGTCCGTCTGTGAACGCTACTTTGCTGTCGCTGTGACCATGAAAGTAACTTTATGACAGAAAAGCTATTTGATGTTTAAATAGTGCGGCTTTGGAGAAAAGAAGTTAAACTAGTAGTGTCGCTCGTCCACACCACTGCTGTTTTTGGTTGTAAACATACGTATCAGTGGCGCACAGTGCAAGAGCTGTCGCACTTTTTGTAAGAGGTGAAAACAGTAAAGCATCAGGCAACCGATTCCTAACCTCACGATATCCGGACCACAGCCCTAAAACTGTGTATTGAAAGACTCCTGGCAGATTTTGTTTGCTACCGATACAGTCGTATCTCTCGTCTTTACGACTGGATATCCGGTCGCATCAGTTTATCAATCCCAACCCGAGTTAACAGTTGCATATATCTTTGTTTAGTACACAAAGATGCAAATTACACAACGGTCTTCTTCTTCTTTTCCTTTCGGCTTGTCCCGTTAGGGGTCGCCACAGCGCGTCATCCTTTTCCATGAGAGCCTATCTCCTGCATCCTCCTCTCGAACACCAACTGCCATCATGTCTTCCCTCACGACATCCATCAACCTTCTCTTTGGTCTTCCTCTAGCTCTCTTGCCTGGCAGCTCCATCCTCATCATCCTTCTACCAATATACTCACTCTCTCTCCTCTGGACGTGTCCAAACCATTGAAGTCTGCTCTCTCTAACTTTGTCTCCAAAACATCGAACCTTGGCTGTCCCTCTGATGAGCTCATTTTTAATTTTATCCAACCCGGTCACTCCGAGAGCGAACCTCAACATCTTCATTTCCGCCACCTCCAGCTCTGCTTCCTGTTTTCTCTTCAGTGCCACTGTCTCTAATCCGTACATCATGGCTGGCCTCACCACTGTTTTATAAACTTTGCCCTTCATCCTAGCAGAGACTCTTCTGTCACATAACACACCTGACACCTTCCTCCACCCGTTCCAACCTGCTTGGACCCGTTTCTTCACTTCCTGACCACACTCACCATTGCGCTGGACGGTTGACCCCAAGTATTTAAAGTCCTCTACCCTTGCCATCTCTTCTCCCTGTAGCCTCATTCTTCCCCCACCACCCCTCTCATTCATGCACATATATTCTGTTTTACTTCGGCTAATCTTCATTCCTCTTCTTTCCAGTGCATGCCTCCATCTTTCTAACTGTTCCTCCAGCTGCTCCCTGCTTTCACTGCAGATCACAATGTCATCTGCAAACATCATGGTCCACGGGGATTCCAGTCTAACCTCATCTGTCAGCCTATCCATCACCACTGCAAAAAGGAAGGGGCTCAGGGCTGATCCCTGATGCAGTCCCACGTCCACCTTAAATTCTTCTGTCACACCGACAGCACACCTCACCGCTGTTCTGCTGCCCTCGTACATGTCCTGTATTATTCTAACATACTTCTCTGCCACTCCAGACTTCCGCATGCAGTACCACAGTTCCTCTCTGGGTACTCTGTCATAGGCTTTCTCTAGATCTACAAAGACACAATGTAGCTCCTTCTGACCTTCTCTGTACTTTTCCATCAACATCCTCAAGGCAAATAATGCATCTGTGGTACTCTTTCTAGGCATGAAACCATACTGTTGCTCGCAAATACTCACTTCTGTCCTGAGTCTAGCCTCCACTACTCTTTCCCATAACTTCATTGTGTGGCTCATCAACTTTATTCCTCTATAGTTGCCAGAGCTCTGCACATCACCTTTGTTCTTAAAAATGGGCACCAGTACACTTTTCCTCCATTCCTCAGGCATCTTCTCACGCACTAGAATTCTATTGAACAAGCTGGTCAAAAACTCCACAGCCACCTCTCCTAGATGCTTCCATACCTCCACAGGAATGTCATCAGGACCAACTGCCTTTCCATTTTTCATTCTCTTTAATGCCTTTCTAACTTCCCCCTTACTAATCATTGCCACTTCCTGGTCCACCACACTTGCCTCTTCTACTCTCCCTTCTCTATCATTTTCCTCATTCATCAACTCCTCGAAGTATTCTTTCCATCTACCTAGCACACTGCTGGCACCAGTCAACATATTTCCATCTCTATCCTTAATCACCCTAACCTGCTGCACATCCTTCCCATCTCTATCCCTCTGTCTGGCCAGCCTGTATAGATCCTTTTCTCCTTCTTTAGTGTCCAACCTGCCATACATGTCATCATATGCCTCTTGTTTTGCCTTTGCCACCTCTACCTTTGCCCTGTGTCGCATCTCAATGTATTCCTTTCGCCTCTCCTCGGTCCTCTCAGTGTCCCACTTCTTCTTAGCTAACCGTTTTCCTTGTATGATTTCCTGTACTGTGAGGTTCCACCACCAAGTCTCCTTCTCTCCTTTCCTGCCAGAAGATACACCAAGTACTCTCCTGCCTGCTTCTCTGATCACCTTGGCTGCAGTGGTCCAGTCTTCTGGAAGCTCTTCCCGTCCACCGAGAGCCTGTATCACCTCTTCCCGAAAAGCTGCACAACACTCGTCCTGTCTCAGCTTCCACCACATGGTTCTCTTCTCTGCCTTTGTCTTCCTAATTTTCCTCCCCACCACCAGAGTCATCTTACACACCACCATCCTATGCTGTCTAGCCACACTCTCCCCTACCACTACCTTACAGTTGGTAACCTCCTTCAGATTACATCGTCTGCACAAGATGTAATCCACCTGTGTGCTTCTACCTCCGCTCTTGTAGGTCACCCTATGTTCGTGCCTCTTCTGGAAAAAAGTGTTCACTACAGCCATTTGCATCCTTGTTGCAAAGTCTACCACCATCTGTCCCTCCAAGTTCCTTACCTGGATACCGTACTTACCCATCACTTCTTCATCACCCTTATTACCTTCACCAACATGTCCATTACAATCTGCACCAATTACGACTCTCTCTCTGTCTGGGATGCTCAGAACTACATCATCTAGCTCCTTCCAGAATTTCTCTTTCACCTCTAGGTCACATCCTACCTGTGGGGCATAGCCACTAATCACATTACACATAACACCCTCAATTTCAAATTTCAGCCTCATCACTCGATCTGATACTCTTTTCACCTCCAAGACATTCTTAGCCAACTCTTCTTTTAAAATAACCCCGACTCCATTTCTCTTCCCATCTACACCATGGTAAAATTATTTAAACCCTGCCCCTAAACTTCTAGCCTTACTGCCTTTCCACCTGGTCTCCTGGACACACAATATATCAACCTTTCTCCTAATCATCATGTCAACCAACTCCCGAGATTTTCCTGTCATAGTCCCAACATTCAAAGTCCCCACATTCAGTTCTAGGCTCTGTGATTTCCTCTTCTCTTTCTGCCGAAGAACCCGCTTTCCACCTCTTCTTCTTCTTCTTTGACTTCGACTTCGACCCACAGTAGCTGAATTTCCAACAGCGCCCTGCAGGTTGACGGCGCCGGTGGCGGACGTTGTTAACCCGGGCCACGACCGATCCGGTATGGAATTCTTTGGATGAACGCTCATATTTGTTTGGCAAGGTTTTAAGCCGGATGCCCTTCCTGACGCAACCCTCTGCATTTATCCGGGCTTGGGACCGGCCTACAGTTTGCACTGACTTGTGCCCCCCATTGGGCTGCATTCAAATTACACAACGGTAAAAGTCTCAAATATGCACTCTAAAACTTGCCGGCAAAACAAGTGCTGTCATTCTTTGCGTGATCGGGGGAGGGGTATATGTAAGTGTGTGTGTGTGCGTGTGTGTGTGTGTGTGTGTGTGTGTGTCAGGACTGAGGAGGAGGAGAGGCAGGCAGGCAGAGTGAATGAGACAGAAAAAGTAGCAGAGCGCAGTACAAATAAGTGAATATACAACTCCAATTCCAATGAAGTTGGGACGTTGTGTTCAATATAAATAAAAACAGAATACAATGATTTGCAAATCATGTTCAACCTATATTTAATTGAATACACTACAAAGACAAGATATTTAATGTTGAAACTGATAAACCTTATTGTTTTTAGCAAATAGTCATTAACTTGGAATTTTATGGCTCCAACACGTTCCCAAAAAGCTGGGACAGGTTCATGTTTACCACTGTGTTACATCACCTTTTCTATTAACAACATTCAATAAACGTTTGGGAACTGTGGACACTAATTGTTGAAGCTTTGTAGGTGGAATTCTTTCCCATTCTTGCTTGATGTACACCTTCAGCTGTTCAACAGTCCGGGGTCTCCGTTGTCGTATTTTACGCTTCATAATGCGCCACACATTTTCAATGGGAGACAGGTCTGGACTGCAGGCAGGCCAGTCTAGTACCCGCACTCTTTTACTACAAAGCCACGCTGTTGTAACACGTGCAGCATGTGGTTTGGCATTGTCTTGCTGAAAAAGATGTTGCTTGGATGGCAGCATATATTTCTCCAAAACCTGTATTTACCTTTCAGCATTAATGGTGCCTTCACATATGTGTAAGTTACCCATGCCATTGGCACTAACACAGCCCCATACCATCACAGATGCTGGCTTTTGAACTTTGCGTCCATAACAGTCCGGATGTTTCTTTTCCTCTTTGGCCCGGAGGACACAACGTCCACAATTTCCAAAAGCAATTTGAAATGTGGACTCGTCGGACCACAGAACACTTTTTCACTTTTTCGGCCTTGCCGCTTACATGCAGTGATTTCTCACCAGATTCTCTGAACCTTTTGATGATATTATGGACCGTAGATGATAAAATCCCTAAATTCCTTGCAATTGTACGTTGAGGAACATTGTCCTTAAACTGTTCGACTATTTTCTCATGCACTTGTTCACAAAGAGGTGAACCTCGCCCCATCTTTGCTTGTGAATGACTGAGCAATTCAGGGAAGCTCCTTTTCTAGCCAATCATGGCACCCACCTGTTCCCAATTAGCCTGTTAGCATGTTCCAAACAGGTGTTTGATGAGCATTCCTCAAGTTTCTCAGTCTTTTTTGCCACCTGTCCCAGCTTTTTTGGAACGTGTTGCAGCCATCAAATTCTAAGGTAATGATTATTTGCTAAAAACAATAACGTTTATCAGTTTGAATAAATATTATATAATACAACAATAATAATATAATAATAATATGATTAATATTAAATATCTTGTCTTTGTAGTGTATTCAATTAAATATAGGTTGAACATGAATATAGGTTTGCAAATCATTGTATTCTGTTTTTATTTATGTTTAACACAATGTCCCAACTTCATTGGAATTGGGGTTGTAATTCAACCCACCAAAGAAGCTAGTGGGAGTAGCTGTGCCACAGTGGAAACAGATCCCCAAATGGCAGGTTGGCCAGACTTAAATGTCAAGCCCTGCTTCAGTATAGGTCAAAAGTTTGGAGACACTTTCATGATACTGTATGAGAAAGTTTGTGTAATGGTGTAATTTTCAGCATGGGTTTACACTCACCATCAGTAGCTTGCCTCAGTCGCTGATTTAGCTCGTCTACTTGGTTCTGTAAGAAACAGAGCCAGAGTGACTCCAGATTATAGCCTCGTGCAATGGTCACTTTCACCCCTCTTTGGTCACGCCTTTTTACTCGAGACTGCAAAAAGATTAGAGAAAAAACAAATCTCTTTCCAGTGATCAACATATTAATCGCAAACTCTACATGTATTTGTAAATGCCACATGCAGCGCTAAACCAACTTCATTGTCTCGATAAACAAAAGATTACAGTAGATATCCACATACAGTTGCGATACGAGTGATGTGATTTTTGAATTTTTCAAGTTGTTCATCGGATTTTTTGCTTTGACTCTGAAGCCAAAAATTTAGATCCAAGCTTTTTATGGTGGGAGTGAACTCAACTCACTTCGCAAAAAGCAGCAATTTGGCAGATAGTAAGCAATTCTTCAAAAAAGAGGCTTCTAGTTGTTTAAATAACACTGAAGTTTACTGTCCTCCTTGGCATCCTTGCTTCTCGTAAGTCAATGGAGTTTTGCGCCGTTTTAGTTTGTGGTTGCATTGCAGTGCCTGATATGACTGTATAGTCAGATGCGTGAGTGGCAGGTTCCGTTGCATTTATTTTACATTTAGTTATTAGCTTGTGTGCTTGTGAGGTCGGTGGCAATCTACTTTGTCTGCGACTCCTCTTCCCATTTGGCCTTTTGCCTCAGCTTGCATAATGCCTGCCTTCACTGTGGATCGCCAGATGACATGGTCTAAACCTGCCGTCCCCAGGTTTGATGGGTCAGTGTCTCCTGCCCTCAGGTTCCATTTGCATATACTGTATCTTTATAGTGCAGGGTAGGTCGTCCTGTAGGTCTGTAACCAGTGGCCAATTCTCAATGTACATGTATATGTGCATGTCCTTTGGGATGCAGCCATCGTCCATGCGGGAGACATGCCCCAGACAGTGCGTAAGCCTCTGCTTCAGAAACGCAAGCATGATTGGTATCTCTTCCTGGTCAAGTACATTTTTGTTGCTGATGTGATCTTTCCAGGTAATGCCAAGGAGTTCTTTTAAGGCAGCGTAAGTGGAAAGCATTCAGTCTGCATTCCTGACAGGAATAGAGGATCCATGCTTCACTAACATCGAGAAGGGTGTTCAGTACACAGGCTTGGCACGCTTTCATCGTGGTGTAGATGAGGAAAATCCGGGTTTTGTAGAGATAGTGTTGCCACCATGCCTTGATTTGATCACAAACATTCCCTAGTGAGGTGTAAGGCTCCTTCAGGAACTAAGACTCCAACCTCCCCTTCTCCATTTGCCTGTATTTGCATTTCATTCACTGACTCTTACCTATATTCTGCATGTTGATTTTCTGTCTCCCAAGTTCCTGCTCCCCTCTCTTTAACTCTAGTGTATAAGAGACAGACCAATTTCATTCTTCAGGGTTCAACTCACCGACGTGGACCTCCTACACATTTGGTCAGATCACCTTATTTAAATTATTGGGTCACCTTTTTTAAATACTTGGTAACCATCATCTACAACGTAAGACAGGCTGACATGGACATACAACACCACATCTGCTGTTAAGAAGGTGCAGCAGCAACTACACTTCCTGAGACTTTTAAAAAGTATGTTGTCTGCAACAAACTGCTTGTGCTTTTTTTACTGTTCCACCATAGAAAGTATCCTTCTATACTGTGTGACTGTACGATTCACTGGAAACTCTGCAGCAGACAAAAAAAACCAGAGTGTCATCATCATCGTTGCCTGTGTGGAGTTTGCATGTTGTTCCCGTGCCTGCGTGGATTTTCTCCGGGTACTCTGGTTTCCTCCCACATCCCAAAAACATGCATGGTCGGTTAATTGGAGACTCTAAATTGTCCATAGGGGTGAACGTGAGCGTCTATATGTGCCCTGCGAATGGCTGGCAACCAGTTCAGGGTGTGCTCCGCCTCTCGCCCAAAGATAGCTGGGATAGGCTCCAGCACGCCCGTGAGCCCGAGTGAGGATAAGCGGTATGGAAAACGGATAAATGGATGGACTGTTCTGACCCAGCCAACTCACTGTTTCAACTACTGCCCTCAGGGAGGTGACACAGTTGCATCAAAGCAAGGACAAGCAGATACAGAAACTTAAAAAGCAGTGACTATTTTAAATAGTGTTAATAATGTATCATCACTTTTATCAATGCCTAGAACTTTATTATTTATTCCCTCAAATGTTTTTATATGAGTGTGTTTATTGATGTGTGGATGAAGCACCTTACTGGAACAGCGCTCCACTTTCTTTGTATTTAATGGAATGACAAGAGATGCTTTTTGAATCTGATCAGTTCACCCAAGCCGACTTGCTTCATTAAACTTACATCATCACAGCAGACTCAATGTTGGATTATTGATTATTGCTACAAATTTCTTGGTCAAATGGTGCTGTGACCTGGATGGCGAGAGACCTTTCATGGAGACTCCTTTCCAGACTGAGAACATGCCAATGTCACTCCAACCAAAATTCCTGAGGTGAGGTTCTATTGAAAACCTGATTACTGTTGCTGATGGATGTTGGAAGGTCTGTGAACTGGAGTCCCGGAGAAGGGTGACACCATCTGGAATTATGTAAGTCTGCTGTGTGTATGAGGTTCTTTCTTTTCTATTATCTCTCTTCTGTCTTAAAATGATTCTTTCTCCAAGAACAGAATTATGATTTCTAGGGTTTTGGTTATTTGGAAATAACACGTGATTACCCGAAGTTCAGTCTTATTTCGTGAGTTATTTTTATGATAACAACCAAGAGTTTGGAGCACTCGGGAGAGCTCAAATGTAAAATTGGTGCCGGGAGAGCACAATTATGTGAATAAGCCTATAAATAAAGCAAACAGGTAGCAGAGGTATTATCCCTGAGGAGGACCAGTGACAAATGGATTGATAAGTATACGAGCCGTGTTGATTTGGGATTGAAAGAAACCGGGCTGTAGACCTGTGATTCCAATTATTAAGACTGGAAAAGACCAGGCTCCAGTGCTGTGATTTCAATTTGTGATTGAAAAAGAAAAGGCTGGGGACCTGTGATTTCATCGCTTATTATCATACAGATTGGTTTGAAGGAAAAGGAATGATGATGACTGGCTTCCCAGATTCCCAAATTCTAACTCTGTAAGGTCCCAAGGTTGTTTGAGTGTTCCCTGTAAATGTATCTCATGTTATGGAATGAATGGAATTGGAATTGCGTGAACATTGTTGGCTATCTCAGGATGTATACAAACATCTGTAACCTTACACTGTTACTTTCTTTCAGTGATTTACATATTCTTCTTCTTGTCCTTAGTAATTTGTTTTCGTTCTCTGAAATGTGTATTTCTTTGGTTCCCCCAAAATTGTGAGCAAAAACAAAATGTTGAAATGTATTTTCCATTAAACCATATAGTGAGGGAAAAGAAAGAAGAGAACAATTCTTGTGAATGTTAATACTGTAGCGCTCTCTTATTACTCTGTGAAACTGACACTTTATATTGCGTCCTTCTTTAGTTTTGAGGATTTTCAATTGTCCATCGAGGGCAAATTTGATCTGTAACCATTTTCCATCCTTTCTGTTCTGTATTTCCCGAAAGATTTCAGTCTAAAATGGTTGATTTGCTTAGCAAACGGTCAACAGAAGACCTTACTCGGCTAAACAAAACAAAAACGCAGACCCCATGATGAACACCTCCCCTATAACTAACAGTGCCTCAAGTGTCTCAGAGTGGTCTGTGAGCTGCATCTCATCTTGTCACACAACCACAACGTCCTTTGACTACCAGATTTGCAGCAATGGCAACGGGTCTGATGTCATCTGTTATGCCGCCATCTTCCGTTTGCCTTCACCGAGACCTATTTACTGCATAAACTCTCTCCTGATTTCCGGCAGCCAACTTCCTTGTGTACTTCTCACCTTCTGTATCTGCCGATGGGTCCGAGCGGAAAGTCAATAGTGTAAACAATAGTGGTGTAACGATTCATTTATTATGTCGATGTAACGATTTATAGTTTTGCGATCCAACTGGATGGATCTGTGCTTGGCAAGTTAGCCTTCCGGACGTAAATGTATCGATTTAAATCGTTTTAAAAGGTAATCAATCGATTGTATCGATACTAGGAAATAATGTACTGGATTTAAGCATGCCAGGCTTTATCTGGAGGTGTGCATGTGTTGTATTTCCAAGAAAACTTTCTTCTACTTTTTAATTTTTCAGTTAGCACATAGCAGTTAGCACTGTCAATGCTACTTTCTTCTTTGTCTCTTTTCTTCCTAGTTTCCTTTTCTACACCCCGCATCTAGTCACTCCTTTTCATAGTGCCCCTAGTGGTTGGACGAGACGCCACAATATGTGTGTGTATTTTTTTTTTAAGCACTTTTTTTTAAGTTTAAGTCGTCCGTCTGTCTGGTGGATGGCGGATGAGAAGGCGGCTAGCGCATAATTGTCAGTCAGGATGCATGTGTGTGACTTGCGGCAAATCGCTGGACACTTTGAAGCCTTTCAAGTGCTGGGCTCACTCGCTGTTAACAAAACAGCAGAGTATAGGAGGGGAAACTCGGGCGAACAAGAAGAGAACGAGTGACGATGTCAACTATTGGATGCTGTTTCAGGCTCACATTTGTGTTACAAAGAGCAGGTTTGTTCATTTGTTTAGTTCTCCATGTACAGTATTAGCAACATAGTCCTTTCAAATATTTACCTCATGAAAACCTCACTGTGCTTCGTTCATAGCCATACCTATTTAACTGTTTAGAACAAGGATTCTCAAACTTTGGGTCCAGCTCGGGACACCTTACAGTGGAGATATTTTTCCAAGGACCCCTTTATAATTCTAACACCAATTAAACACCTCTTTTCTCGGGGGGAAAATGGCACAAAGGTTACTGAATCGATTTCCAGCTACTGAATCATATTGGATGGTATCATTCTAAATTCTAAACCAATATCGTCCTTGAATTGAATCGGATCGCATTGAATCAACTGCAACTCAAGAAACTGCACTTTCGCCATGGACAATATTGAGAAGTTTGATGGTGATACGCCACTGAACTGAGGCAAGGAGCAGAGGTGGAGTGTGACAAGGCCATGCCTACTGTGACTCATCTGACGCCCGCAGATGATGTCGAAATTGACAGGACAAACACACAATCACAACCCCACACTTGGGGTGTGATTGTCCAACTTTGAACTCCTCTGGGGCTGATTATTCCCTTTATTGGCACGGCAGGAAATTGGAGTAGCTTAAATGCTACAACCATCTAGTCTTATGTGTCGAAAATGGTTTTCAAATTCATACCTGAATGAAGGGTGATGCTAATCAATTGCTGTATATAGTACTACTGACATGCAGTCAGAGGTGGGTAGGAACATGTTACATTTACTCCGTTACATTTGCTCAAGTACTTGTAACATTTTGGATAAATGATATTTGTCAGAGTAGTTTTGATACATCATACTCTTTACTTTTACTTGAGTATTTATATTAATAAGCAACATTACTGTTACTGTGCTACAATTATCTTACATGCCACTCGCTACATTTATTTATCAATTATTGGGTGCTTGATCTATTTTTAGATTTCGTCTTTGTCTTACGCATCAGGCGCCGTTGCACCAATCCAACCAAGTTCAACAATACAACGGCATAAAGCAGTCACATGACTGCACACAGAGACTTCTATTGGCTTTTGCCGGCCAATCAAAAAAAAACTGCGAAAAACAACAGCATGCAGGGTAGTCTTGTGACTGCCCGTTCTTGAAAATTTCAGCCAACTTCTAACTTGAGAAAACACCTTGTGGTAAACTGCAGATTTTTTTGTTGTTGTTTTGGCTGTGCACATGGCCAGTGTTGTACCTGAACGAGTTCAATGAACCAAAGTTCATGAACTAGTTCATATTTTGGGCGAACGTGAACTCAAATGAGTTCATTTCTGCCTCATGAATGTTATTGTGAACGTGCTCATTCTGGCGACTGTCAACAGTTTTTGAGTCACGGTTCATTTTCATTCAACAGTGGCAGGTTTTGTCGGGACCTCCAGGAAAAAACGTGGCTTCATATGTCGGGGGATGAATGCCGTATTTGGCAACCAATACGATGTGGCTGCGACCGCCATTCATGTTTACATCAGGCAGGCACGCTGTAGTTGCGTGAGTGTACGAGGTGCGTTCAGGGACACTGACTCAATGGGAATGAATGTGTTCTTTGGTTCTTTTGTAGGCGGCACGGTGGCCGACTGGTTAGAGCGTCAGCCTCACAGTTCTGAGGAGCGGGGTTCAATCCCCGGTCCCGCCTGTGTGGAGTTTGCATGTTCTCCCCGTGCCTGCGTGGGTTTTCTCCGGGCACTCCGGTTTCCTCCCACATCCCAAAAAAAAAAAACATGCATTAATTGGGGACTCTAAATTGCCCGTAGGTGTGAATGTGAGTGCGAATGTTGTTTGTTTGTATGTGCCCTGCGATTGGCTGGCAACCAGTTCAGGGTGTACCCCGCCTCCTGCCCGATGATAGCTGGGATAGGCTCCAGCACTCCCGCGTCCCTAGTGAGGAGAAGCGGCTCAGAAAATGGATGGATGGATGAGGGTTCTTTTGTAATACAGTACATAATTATAAAAAAAATATTCCTATGAAAATCATTATTTGTATCAGAATGCTTTAGTTAAAAAAACTGTGCAATCATCCTCTGATAATATGGTATTTATTTAGTTTTGTAATATAAGAATAGATAAGATACAATATTTTGTTAATATAGTCAGCCAGAGCTGCTAGGAATCAGTGGTGTAACTTTGATATGAAAGGTGAGGGGGACAAATATCTTTTTGTGCCCCAGCCCCAGCCCCAGCCCAAACCCCCCCACCCCCAAATGCATCAATCAATCAATCGACACCTCACCAAGGAGGCTTCCGGGAGGCATCCGAATCAGATGCCCCAGCCACCTCATCTGGCTCCTCTCGATGTGGAGGAGCAGCGGCTCGACTCTTAGATCCTCCCAGATGACCGAGCTTCTTACCCTATCTCTAAGGGTCTTGCAGGTCACATGCGAAAAACAATTATTTCACACAACAATACTGTGAAATGCAAAGCCACACCTGATCCTTGAGGACCATTTTATAACAATTGACTGGCATGTTACTAAAATACGCAAAGCTATTATGTGAAGAGGATCTTATCCACATGAAGTTACAGCTTTTAAATGGATAGATAATAGGCAAAACCAGATGTAGAAGTGTCATTGAACAACGAGAGAAGTTGAATTTTCATGTTTTGTCACAACATGACAATAACTACAGTACCTGTATAAACTAAATTATCAGGAACTCTTGAATGTTAACTTGTTCATACAAAAAATTCAAACAAGTACTTACTGAGTTGTTACTTGTTTTTTTTTTTAAGATGTGCCGCGATTTCTTACGGAGTCTCTGAGGTTCTGAGCAGTGCTATTTGCTAAAGCAGGATGCTCAGCAGTTTTGGACTGATCGCACTGAACCTTCGTTGCTAGTTTCCCATCCTTAATCATCCCTTTAAAATGTGGCATTACTGTAGCAACTTTAGCTGGAGACCAAGGTTGCTTTGGTATTCTCCCAAGATCTGTCACTTAATTTTTGAGAAAGCAGAGAGTTACAAGAAATGCAAACTGTACAACAATGGATTTTCTTCCCACATTTGAAATGTGACTTATTCGAACTTTGAAACAACGCAGTGATTTGACATCTTCTGCTTGATCCACCATTTAACTGGCAATTATTAATGTGGATAATAGAGACAAAGCAAATATTAGCATTATGATACTCTCCTCACCCTTGTTACTGCATCGAGAAGTGGTACAGTATTCTGTTTGTGATTTACCGTGTCCGTGGTTTTGTTTTCTTTCTGGCCTTTTTGCCCTTGTTCAGCCCTGCAAAAGTAAGTTAGCAAAATCAATGTCAGTTGATTGACTTTGGTGGTAATATTAGCTGTTATTCCACTTACATCTGAAATATCAACAACTCCAAAGAAAAGTAAATACATTTTTAATGGCTTAAAAAAATGCTGATGCATTTGTAAATGAGGTTGATTGTTAGAGGAATTCTAAAGTCGTTTAATCTAAACAACCAATCTCGGCCTACGTACAACAATGGTCCTCATAACCAACAACGCCAATCCAAAGATAAATCAAAATCATGGACTGACGGCAACTCTAATTTGTGCCAAACTTACATGTCGAAACAGGGTACATGCAATGACCAGTCTAAATCTGACTCGTCTAACCGAGACCCTAAAATGACTAGTGACAACTGGGAAAAGGGCTCCCGAACTAACAACTCACAAAGGTAACTTAATGGCGTGGTAGAAGAATCACTTGAGGTGCTCTGCAGCCTGTCCAAGGACAAAAAGCCCATCGGTAGGACCAGGCCGGACTGAGTCGAACAGAGCCACAGAGGACACAAGGTCAACCAGGTAACCTCCGTTGTTCCCCCAATGACCCGCCAAGTGGCTCTGTGACCCCAGTCGACTCCACGACAACCTCACCTCGCCATAACCTTAGTGGACCACTTGGTGACGGCCAATCCCTAGACCCCTCTTGTGCCTTCTTAATCGTCCCACTAGACCCAGGCGAGTGACATCACGCTACTAAATAACGTTCTGCCATTCCGACAGCTATTGGATGAACGAACCGCTAAAGGTACTTCTCGGAAGTTCTATTTAACCGTTACACTTGAGCATGAACTTGTCTGCGAAGCTCTGATTGACCCCGCGGCAGACATCACTGTTATGTCCCACGCCGTGTTCAATCAACTTCTGACATTGCTACAAGCCAGTGGCTGTGACCTTAAACTGCAACAAAGCGCACTAACTATCCGCGCATTTTCAGTGATCAACACCGAGCTAAACACCTTAATTATGCTTCACTGGACAATTGGCCCCATGACGTTAGCCCATCCGGTCTACGGGTCGCCAATTGAATCCGTCCCCCTGCTCATGGGTCAAGACCTGCTCTGCCGCTTTGAGTCACTAATTGATTACAAAAATATTCAGCTGTGGGCGCAGGTGGAACAGGCGTTACCACCACCAACTCGGGAACAGTCCTCAGACCGGTACCTGGTATTGGACCACTCGGAGGACAGCGACCTGTCAGGTTGCACTCCTTCAAGTGACGACACCTGTAGCCACCTCACCACCGCTGAACTCGACACCTTTCTCTGCCATCTTGTCCAACCCCCGCACGAAGATAGCTACTGCCCCAATGTTGCTGGTGGGATTAATTTGCATGACTGTCAGACAGACGACGTCATTCTGGCTTTGTGGGCTGACAAATGGGCAATTTCTCAGGCACTGTTTGATACCCTACAACTTAAGCATCCTGACCTTCAATTAACGTTGAAAACTTTTTGCTTTCCCATTAATACCGTGCCGCGGTCTGCCATCACTGCAGTGGGTGTGTGCGCCCAATGGAATCATCACTCGTTAACTCACTGCTTCCTAGTAGTCCCCAAGCGCGGATGTACTTGTCCGACTGACCGTTCAAGCTGACACCATTAACATTGTTTTGTGGTCACGCGCGAATAGCGATTCCGCTAACCGTGTTTTTCAAACACAAACACCGTCCCCGACACTTGCGAAGTTTTGAGCGATGACGAAGTTATAGTAAAAGCATCGACTGTTAACTTCCCTGTTTAACTGGTCGCACGCGCTAACCAATCAGTAACTTGTCCCCATGCATTCTTTAAACCTTTGCCGGAGTTTAACGACCTGAGTTTGTTGCTGCATGTCACACCCCTCCTTGACGCTTCCCAGACCACCGTGCTGCTAATTTATAACCACACATGGAGCGACATCCACATCCACAGATCTACTTGGCTTAGCCTCTTGATCTGCTCCGACTTCCAAGACGTCAATCTCACGGTCCCCGTGATTGGTCACGTCCCACAAGATCTTACAAAAGGAGGGACCGCACCTGTGATGCCAAACAGGTCCACCAGGGGTCGCTCTTGTGACACGGGACCTTCCCTCAACCTTTTGAGCCCACTCGACCCCCTAACGCGCCCTTCGAAACGTATTTTGTGGACTCTGTCCCTAATCAATGGACTGCATTTTCAGCCATCACACTGAGCTTCATGGTGACTTCTCTACGTAGCTGGTCCGGTATCGCACCATATATATATATATATATATATATATATATATATACACACACACCCCCTTGGCCAGTCCCAAGCCCGGATAAATGCAGAGGGTTTCGTCAGGAAGGGCATCCGGCTTAAAACCTTGCCAAACAAATATGAGCGTTCATCTCAAGAATTCTATACTGGATTTGTTGTGGGCCGGGTTGACAACGTCCGCTACCCGGCACAGTTAACATGCAGGGTGCCAGTGGAAATTCAGCTACTGTGGGTCGAAGACGGAGAGGTGGAACTCGGGTTTTTAGGCAGAAAGAGAAGAGGAAAGCACAGAACCTAGAATTGAATGTGGGGACTTTGAATGTTGGGACTATGACAGGAAAATCTCGGGAGTTAGTTGATATGATGATTAGGAGAAAGGTTGATATATCGTGTGTCCAGGAGACCAGGTGGAATGGCAGTAAGGTTAGAAGTTTAGGGGCAGGGTATAAATGATTTTACCATGGTGTAGATTGGATGAGAAATGGAGTAGGCGTAATTTTAAAGGAAGAGTTAGCAAAGAATTTCTTGGAGGTGAAAAGAGTATCAGATCGAGTGATGAGGCTGAAACTTAAAATTGAGGGTGTTATGTATAATGTGATTAGCGGCTATGCACAAGAGCGGAGGTAGAAGGACGCAGGTGGATTACATCTTTTGCAGACGATGTAATCTGACGGAGGTTACCGACTGTAAGGTAGTGAAAGGGGAGAGTGTGGCTAGACAGCATAGGATGGTGGTGTGTAAAATTACTCTGGTGGTGGGGATGAAGATTAAGAAGACAAAGACAGAGCAGAGAACTAACTATGTGTTGAAGCTGAGAAAGGAAAAGTGTTGTGCGGCTTTTTGGGAAGAGGTGAGACAGGTTCTCGGTAGACAGGAGGAGCTTCCAGAAGACTGGACCACTACAGCCAAGGTGATCAGAGAGACAGGCAGAACAGTACATGGTGCATTTTCTGGCAGGAAAGGAGAGAAGGACACTTGGAAATCATACAAGGAAAAACGTTAGCCAAGAAGAAGTGGGACACTGAGAGGAAAGAGGAGAGGTGAAAGGAATACATTGAGATGCGACGTAGGGCAAAGGTGTAGAGGTGGCAAAGGCCAAACAAGAGGCATATGATGACATG